>NC_037688.1:15143149-15212868 GCF_003255815.1 Theropithecus gelada | reverse complement strand
AAAAAATTTTTTTTTTTTTTTTTTTTTTTTTTTTTTTTTTTTTTTTTTTTTTTTTTTTTTTTTTTTTGAGACGGAGTCTCGCCCAGGCTGGAGTGCAGTGGCCGGATCTCTGCTCACTGCAAGCTCCGCCTCCCGGGTTCACGCCATTCTCCGGCCTCAGCCTCCCGAGTAGCTGGGACTACAGGCGCCCGCCATCTCGCCCGGCTATTTTTTGTATTTCTTAGTAGAGACGGGGTTTCACTGTGTTCGCCAGGATGGTCTCGATCTCCTGACCTCGTGATCCGCCCATCTCGGCCTCCCAAAGTGCTGGGATTACAGGCTTGAGCCACCGCGCCCGGCCGAGCTCAGTTCTTCTTAAGGCTCCCTGCTCCATCCTTGGGCACTTGGGAGTGTTGGAAAGTTCTTCCTTATGGTGATACCAGCTCTGTCTCCAGCCCCAGGAGGCAGACCAGCTCCTCTGCAGATGGAGGGCACGGCAGGGACTGAAAGTTCAGCTCTGGTCTCCAGGAAGGGGCTGCCTAGATGAGATTGTTGGAGTCCGAGAGAGGTGTGAGCAGGGCTTGGTCACACTGGGATTGCAATGTCGGAGACTCGCGGGGCCTCCCTTAGCACTGAGATTTGTGGGTGGTTCGGTCTTTTTAGTACAGCATTCCAGGCTCCGCATGCCCAGTATCTTCATCCAACCCAGCTCCGCTGCACAGAGCAATAAATGCCTTGTATTGTTAATTCCCCCGACACTCCCCACTTATGCCACGGGGGAAGTATTGAGTGTTTGGGAATTAATTTGTAATTACATTTTGAATATATGAATACA
Source organism: Theropithecus gelada (assembly GCF_003255815.1). NCBI lineage: Eukaryota > Metazoa > Chordata > Mammalia > Primates > Cercopithecidae > Theropithecus > Theropithecus gelada. Next base: position 15,212,054 of record NC_037688.1, on the reverse strand, counting down.
TTCTCCTCACAAAATAAAAACCTGTACAGATTACGCTAAACCTGTAGTTGGGTTACCCACCTCTGTCCCTAAGGGGACAACTATTTGGGGTGTTTCTAGTCTTTTTTCCTGTGCATTTTTGAAAACATTGATGGTTTTATTCTGTATCCTTTGTTCAGCAAGTTGCTTTTCTCATACTCAGTGCATCTGAGAGCTCTTCATGCACTCTGTCATCCAGGCTGGAGTGCAGTGGCGCAATCTTCGCTCACTGCAACCTCTGCCTCCCGGGTTCAAGAGATTCTCCTGCCTCAGCCTCCCGAGTAGCTGGGACTACAGGTCCCTGCCACCACACCCAACTAATTTTTGTATTTTTAGTAGAGACGGGGTTTCATCATGTTGGCCAGGCTGGTCTTGAACTCCTGACCTCAGGTGATCCGCCTGTCTCAGCCTCTCAAAGTGCTGGGATTACAGGCGTGAGCCACTGCGCCCCGCCACTCTTCGTGTTCTGAGACTTGTCTTCCTTCCTTGTAAACTGTTGTGGAGTAACCCATAGTGTCCCGGTAGCCTCTGCTCATTTAGCTGTTTCTCTACTGATGGAATTGTTTTATTCTTTGAAAAAAATTACAGAGACATAATACAAAGCACTCCAATGGTAGAAAGGGTAATCATGAAAATGCAATCTCTCTCATCCCTGACTGACCACGCCCCACAGCTGCCCTTACCCCAGGCAACCACATGCCGTGTGTCTCATTCCAGGGTGAGTGGATGCATATTTCTACATAAAACCCATATCCTCACTTAACCACAGATGGGTGCTCTCTGCGCCTGCGCCAAGCCATGCTTTTCCCCCACGGCAATACACCTGGGGATATTCTGTATGAGCGTACGGCAAGCCGTGTCCATTTTTTCCATACCTTTATTTACCTAATTTTCTTTTTCTTTTTCTTCATTTTTTTTGTTTGAGACAAGGTCTTGCTCTGCCACCCAGCCTGGAGTGCAGTGATGTGATCTCAGCTCACTGCAAGGGCTCTGCCTCCCGGGTTCAAGCGATTCTCCTGCCTCAGCCTCTTAAGTAGCTGGGATTACAGGCACATACCACCATGGCCTGGCTAATTTTTGTATCTTTAGTGGAGATGGGGTTTCACCATGTTGGCCAGGCTGGTCTCAAACTCCTGACCTCATGTGATCCGCCCACCTCGGCCTCCCAAAGTACTGGGATTATAGGCGTGAGCCACCGCACCCAGCCCCTAATTTTTTTTAATAGGTAATGTATTTACAATGCCCAAGAATAAAATAAAGTGGGAAAGAGTACAGTGAAAAATCTCTGTTCTTTTTTGGTTAAAGTTGACTCCTTCATGCCCACTCTCAGTTTCCTATATCCCATTTTAAGACTTTCTTTAAGGAGATCTATGCAAATGTGGCTCTAGATTCCTGTCTCTCCTCAGTTTATATACTCTCCCCAAGATACATAGTCTAGCCACATCCTTCTGCACTTTTTCTTTTACACTTAAAAAATGAATCTTGGGGGTCCTTTTGTCTCAGTGTGTGGAGTGCAATTGCTTCTTCCTTTATGGCTTCTGTAGTGTTCCATCATGCAGCTGTGGTGTGACTGGGTGGTCAGTCCCTTTGTTGACCGACACTTGGGGTTTTCCATTCCTTTGCTGTTGCGCACCCTGCTGCAAGAAATGCCACCAAGTGCATCTGTATGATACGTTTCCAGAAGTGGGACTACTGGGTGGGAGGGTATGTGCATTTGGGATTGTGATGTAGATTGCCAAATGCCTTCCGGAGAGGTCACACCCTTCCTGCCTGCAATAGCCTGCCTCCTGGAAGGTTCCTGTTCCCACAGCCTCCCAACATGGTGATTTAACACACTTCTGGATGTGCCCCAATCTAATAGACCAAAATGATAGGTCAATGTAGTATGATTTTCATTTCTCTTTCTTTTTTTTTTTTTTTTTTTTTTGAGACAGAGTCTCACTCTGTCACCCATCCTGGAGTGTAGTGGCATGATCTTGACTCACTACAACCTCTGCCTCCCGGGTTCAAGCAATTCTCTGGCCTCAGGCTCCCGAGTAGCTGGGATTACAGGTCCCCACCACCAAGCCCTGCTAATTTTTGTAATTTTAGTAGAGACGGGGTTTTGCCATGTTGGCCAAGCTGGTCTTGAACTCCTGACCTCAGGTGATCTGCTGCCTCAGCCTTCCAAAGTGCTGGGATTACAGGCATGAGCCACGATGCCCAGCTAATTTTCATATTTTTAGTAGAGACAGGGTTTCGCCATGTTGGCCAGACTGGCCTCAAACTCCTGACCTCAGGTGATCTGCCTGCCTCAGCCTTCCAAAGTGCTGGGTTGGTCCCTCCTGTTTGTCCAATGGGGAGAGGCCAGGGTGGTACCCCAGGGTCTCACAGGGAGTTGTGGGCAGGGAGACAGGTCAAAGGTGAGGCAGGGCCCAAAGCCTGAGCTGCTAGGGAACAGACCCAGGCCTGTTCTGGGATGTTCCAGCTTTTATTTGGGGCTGGGGTCAGATACCAGATGAGCTTTTTCACATCTGCCACTCTGTGTGAGGGTGGCAGGATGGGAGCACTGTACCCCTAACTTTTTTTTTTTCTTTTTTTTTTTGAGATGGAGTCTCGCTCTGTCCCCCAGGCTGGAGTGCAGTGGTGCGATCTCAGCTCACTGCAAGCTCCGCCTCCCGAGTTCATGCCATTCTCAGCTTCCTGAGTAGCTGGGACTACAGGTGCCTGCCACCACGCCCTGCTAATTTTTTGTATTTTTTTAGTAGAGATGGGGTTTTACCATGTTAGCCAGGATGGTCTTGATCTCCTGATCTCATGATCCACCCGCCTCAGCCTCCCAAAGTGCTGGGATTATAGGCGTGAGCCACCGTGTCCAGTGCCCACCCCCCAACTTTTTTTTGAGACAGGGTCTCACTTTGTCACCCAGGCTGGAGTGCAGTAGTGTGATCATGGCTCACTGCAGCCTCGACCTCCCGGGCTCACATGATCCTCCTGCCTCAGCCTCCCAAGTAGCTGGGACCACAGGCATGCGCCACAATGCCTGGCTAATTGGCTAATTTTTGTTTTGTTTTGTTTTGTTTTGTTTTAGAGATGGGAATCTTGCTTATGTTGCTCAGGCTGGTCTCAAATTCCTGGGCTCAAGCGTTCCTCCTACCTCAGCCTCCTAAAGTGCTCGGTTTGCAGGTATGAGCTCCCCTTCCCCTGTCACCCAGGATGTGGGGACACTCCCCTGGAGACTACTTTATTTGAAGAGAGCATTACTGCTCTTGAGGCCAGAGCTGAGAGGGGGCAGTGGCAGAACTCGAACCCAGGGCAACTGGGATAACAAGAAGTTTATAGTCTCAGCACCCCAAGGCCACCTCATCCTTCCATTGGCCCCTCCAGAGAAAGAACCAGCTGCTGTTGGGAGCATATAGAGCTTCACCAGCCCCGTGTACCCTGGTCTTGGCCTGCTGGAGGAATGGGGGGTGCTAAAGTGAGGGTCTTCCTCTCTCCCTGGACTTCCTGCGACACTGGTTCTACACCCAATGCTGGCACTGATGTTCTGGGTGACATGAACATCAGGGGCCTGGCAAGGTAGTTGCGGGGGCAGAGATTGGAGGGAATGAATGCAGGGCTCCACCTGGGACTTTACAAGGAGGGTAAGGCCTTCCTGGGAACGCTCAGTGTGGCTGGAGGGGCCTGGGTGCTGGGGAGGCTCGGGTAGGCTTTGTGGGGTAGGCCTAGGAGACCCTGGGAAGGAGGGAGGAAACAGAGAAGGGGACCGGCAGGCAGGGAGCTCTGAGTTTCTGAGATCCCACCTGCAAGTGCTGCCACCTGCTCTGGGAGCCAGAGAGGGCCTTGGAGTGTCACTCAAGAGGCCCCCACCTGCCTTCACACACCTGGGGGCTGCCTGTGGAGGGAGGACCTGCTTGGTCTGACCAGAGGGCAGAATGGGAATGGGGTAGGATTAAGTAGGGGCAGTTTGAGTTCAAGTTGGGAAGACTCTTTTTCTTTTCTTTTTTTTGGCACGGAGTTTTGTTCTTGTTGCCCAGGCTAGAGTGCAATGGCGCGATCTTGGCTCACTGCAACCTCTGCCTTCCAGGTTCAAGCAATTCTCCTGCCTCAGCCCCCCAAGTAGCTGGGATTACAGGTGCCCGCCACCATGCCCATCTAATTTTTTTGTATTTTTAGTAGAGATGGGGTTTCACCGTGTTAGCCAGGTTGGTCTGGAACTCCTGACCTCAGGTGATCCACCTGCCTCGACCTCCCAAAGTGCTGGAATTACAGGTGTGAGCCACCATGCCCGACTGGGAAGACTTTTCTAAAGCTCTAAGGGGAGACCTCACAGCAAGGATGCAGTGGTAGTGGCTCCTTGGCTGCAAGTACATGTGGGGGCTGCAGGACCTTGCTGGGGTTCTAGGGGTGGCTCAGCCACTGGGGTAGGTGTGCTGCAACCTCTTCTGCCTTTGGCATTGAAACGCTCTCTGCTCTGAGACCCAGGACTCAGAAATAACAGATGATATGATGAATGCCTTGGAGGAGGACCAGGTCTGAGCCCCCACCTCCAGCATCATCCTGCTGCCATAGCCCCAGGAAGCAGGGCCCCTGCGGGAGGTGGGGGTGGGGTGGTTGTGGCCTGGGGTGGGGACCCTGGCTGCCAGGCTCCCCACTGTGTTCCCAGGGCCTAGAACAGCGCCTGGCACAGTTTGTTTAATGACTGAATGACTCTGTTTGGTGACTTACATGCCCATTTTTCCTATGACAAAAGAGAGCTTAGGGCTGTTCAGTACTGCCCAGGTCTAATGGATCTGGGGCTGGGTTCCGAGTCTGCTGTCGCCTTCCTGGAGAGCAGGGATGACTCCAGGATCCTCGAATGCTGGAGTGCATGGCACGGGAATTCCAAGGTGCCCTCCCTTTCGCACAGGCAGGGGGTGGTGTGTGGCTGTGTTGTGGCCAGCTCAGGCACCCGGAGCCTCTGTCCCCTGCCCCTTTGTCTCGTGTGATACAATGAGTGGCTTTTTGTCCCCATAAAGTCCCTTTCACTGTAGAGAGAAGGGCCAGAGCGGGGGCGGGGGCCGAGCCTGGCCAGGCTGAGTTCTGAGTGTTCTTGGCTTGCCCAGATGTGTCCCCAGTGAGGGGGACCCCAGAAAGGGTTTACTTTGCCACCCTGGGTGTGCGTTTCCTGGATGGAGCAGTGGGGAGAGAGAGGCTGGAGCTGGAGAAGGACTCGGGGGTCTGGAAAGCACTCGGGGTCCATAGATGGACTTGGGGGCGGGGGAAGGACTCGGGGACTGTGGAAGGACTCGGGGGCTGTGGAAGGACTCGGGCTGGGGATGAACTCGGGGGTTGGAGATGGACTCAGGGGCTGGGGATGGACTCGGGGGCCGGGGAAGGACTCAGGGGCCAGGCAAGGACTCAGGGGCCAGTAAAGGACTCGGGGGCTAGAAAAGGGGGTTGTGGATAGACTTAGGGACTGTGGATGGACTTGGGGGCCATGGAAGGATTCGCTGCCTTGGCCCCTTTGGCCATCACATTGTTTCTAAAACCTTTGGTTCAGTCACCCATGTTTAAAAAGCTGACTTTTGCCAGGTGCAGTGGCTCACGCCTGTAATCCCAACACTTTGGGAGGCCAAGGCAGGTGGATCACCTGAGGTCAGGAGTTTGAGACCAGCCTGGCCAATATGGTGAAACCCTGTCTCTACCAAAAATACAAAAATTAACTGGGCATGGTGGTGGCACGCACCTGTAGTCCCCGCTACTTAGGAGGTTGAGGCAGGAGAATGACTTGAACCCAGGAGGCAGAGGTTCCAGTGAGCCAAGATTGCGTCACTGCACTCCAGGCTGGGCAACAAAGTGAGACTCCATCAAATAAATAAATAAATAAATAAATAAATAAATAAATAAATAGCTGATTGGCACATAAAATCCAGACTTCTAGTGTCTCTTGAAAAATTAGAAACTTTGGTCACCCCAGGCCTGCATTCCCAGCAGCCACTCCAGGGACTCCCCAGCCCACTGTAGTCATTCCTGTGACCTGCCAGCCCTGGCAGCTGCTGAGCTTAAGCCCTGGTGTCCTCCAGGCCCTGGCTGCCTTCCTGCCTCATGGCTGCCCTCTCTGGGATTTCCCTCCCCCAGCCCCGGACTGTCTCACAGCCTTCACTACTGCTCATGACTGCTATGGCTTTCAACGTTTTCTTTCACCTAGTTTCATATGTATGACACACCTGTGAGGTGACCAGGTGTTCCCCTAGGGCCCCCATACCCTAATTCCCTCACTTGTCAGATGAGGAAACAGACCAGAAAGGTTAGGTGACTCCCCCAAGGCCACACAGTGAGCCCACAAAGGTCTGACGCTACCCTGGAAGTGAAGAGAGTGAAAAGAGTTGGGGTGACTGTCTTTGCATGACAGTTAGCTCAGTGCCCATAGGGTTGGTCGAACCCCTCCCTTTGGGGCCCCTGGAGGAGGCCTATGTTCAGGAGTGTTAACCTCAGGCCGTGGGGAATCTCAGAGATCAGTGAGCCAAACCTCCCTGCTTCCACTGTGCCAAGGGGTGAAGGCGTCTGCCCAAGGCCCCTCAGCCTCTGAGGAGCGGAGAGAGTGCAGCTCCAAGGGAGATCTGAGGGTGGGCTGGATTTCTGAGGCCTCCTGTGGGAGCACCACTGCCTTATCTGTCAGGTGGGTGGGGCTGGCACAGGCGTGGGTCCTTATCTGTGCCCGGGCTGTGCCTGGTACTTGAATGTGGATACCGTCATTCTCTCAGTGAGGCCTCACACTCCTGAGGAGCCGCACACACCATGGCAAATGCAGGAAAGTAGGCCCAGGGTGCTGACTTGAAAAGCCATGTTCTTAACCCCTCAGGGTGATCATGACACCTGGCCATGTTGAATATTAAGCCTATGCTGGTTGCTGGTCTAAGTACCTTGCTCAAAACTACCCTAGCACCCAGGCAGGAGGATTGGTTAAGCCTAGGAGTTCTAGGCTAGCCTGGGCAACACAGGGAGACCCCACCTCTACAAAAATTAAAAATAGCTAGGTGTGGTGATGCATGTCTGTAGTCCCAGCTACTCGGGAGGATGAGGTGGGAGGATCGCTTGAGCCCAGGAGGTCGAGGCTGCAGTGAGCTACAGTAGTGCCACTGCACTCCAGCCTGGGTGACGAAGTGAGACCCTGTCTCAAAAACCAAACCAAACCAAACCACCCTAGGTGCTAGACACATTTTGAAGATGAAGGAAGATGAAGACTAAGGCACAGAGAGGCTAAGCCACTTGCCTGAGGTCACACAGCTAGTAAAGTTGGCCGGGTCAGAGTGTGAACTCAAGGAGTCGATACACCACCCCTCCCACAGAACCGATGTCAGTGTCACTCAGGTGAACAAGGTTATGACACCCATCCACAGATTCAGAGAGCAGCTGAGAAAAACCTATTCATTTTCTGGGGCTGCCATAACAAAGTTCCACAAACAGGGAGGCAGAAATGTATTGTCTCAGTTACTGAAATCAGGGTGTCGGCAGGGTTGCTTTCTTCTGGGGCTCTGAGGGAGAGTCTGTCCCACGTCCCCCTCCTGGCTTCTGGTGGTGACCGGCAAGCCTTGGTGTGCCTTGGCTTACAAATGCATCACTCTCATCTCTGCCTCTGTCTTCACATGGCGGTCTACCCCTGTGGCCTCTATGTCCACATTTCTCTTATAAGGACACCGGTCATTGGATTAGAGATGCCCCCAATCCAGTATAACCCCCCCCTAATTTGAGCACGTCTGCAAACACTGTTTTCTTTCTTTCTTTCTTTCTTTCTTTTTTTTTTGAGACGGAGTTTCGCTCTTGTCGCTTAGGCTGGAGTGCAGTGGCACGATCTCGGCTCACTGCAACCTCTGTCTCCTGGGTTCAAGCAATTCTTCTGCCTCAGCCTCTCAAGTAGCTGGGATTACAGGTGCTTGCCACCATGCCTGGCTAATTTTTTGTATTTTTGGTAGAGACGGGATTTCACCATGTTGGCCAGGCTGGTCTTGAACTCCTGACCTCAGGTGATCCGCCTGCGTCAGCCTCCCAAAGTGCTGAGATTACAGGCGTGAGCCATTGTGCCAGGCCTTGTTTTGTTTTATTTTGTTTTTGAGACAGAGTCCCTCTCCGTCCCCCAGGCTGGAGTGCAGTGGTGTGATCTCAGTTCACTGCAACCTCCGCCTCCTGGGTTCAAGTGATTCTCCTGCCTCAGCCTCCTGAGTAGCTGGGACTACAGATACCCGCCACCATGCCCAGCTAATTTTTTTTTTTTTTTTTTTGAGACGGAGTCTCGCTCTGTCACCCAGGCTGGAGTGCAGTGGCCGGATCTCAGCTCACTGCAAGCTCCGCTTCCCGGGTTTACGCCATTCTCCTGCCTCAGCCTCCCAAGTAGCTGGGACTGCAGGCGCCCGCCACCTCACCCGGCTAGTTTTTTGTATTTTTTAGTAGAGACGGGGTTTCACGGGGTTAGCCAGGATGGTCTCGATCTCCTGACCTCGTGATCCGCCCGTCTCGGCCTCCCAAAGTGCTGGGATTACAGGCTTGAGCCACCGCGCCTGGCCCAGCTAATTTTTGTATTTTTACTAGAGATGGGTTACTTCATATTGGCTAAGCTGGTCTCGAACTCCTGTCCTTAACTGATCCACGTGCCTCGGGCTCCCAAAGTGCAGGGATTACAGGTTTGAGCCACCGCGCCTGGCCAGACCCTGTTTTCAAATAAGGCCACATTCCCAGGTACTAGGGGTTAGAACTTGAACATATTTTGGGGAACACATTGCAAACCACAACAAGAGATGAGGAAAAACTTCCCTCAGAGTCATTGAAGGGCACACGCCCTGCAGGAACCTGGCCTGTCTGGCTGTCAGTGTTGGCAGCTTCTGGGGACACTGTAATAACAGGGTTTCGCTGGAGCGAGGAGTGCCTCTTGGTCGGGCATTTGTGATGAATCTTCTCTCTGATCCTGCAGGTGGTTTTAACAAAAACATCTCTTCGTTACCCAGTTGTTTGGAAATTCTTTGAAGATGCAAAGGTCCTTTTTGACACTGTAGTCTTCATATATAAAAAAAAGTTCCTAATCCAAATTCTTCAGGTTTTCAGAAAAGCAAAAAAAAAGGCCCAGTGCCCTTGAGATTTCCAGACAGTTCCCTTTGTTTATCTGCAGGACCCTGTCTGGGGAGGCATGGCAGGGACCTCAGAGAGCTAGGAAGGAGGGGAGGATGTGGTTTGCCTGTGTGTGTAGGAGAGAGACACTTAGATGTTGGTGTGGACACCTCTGGAGAAACTCAGGGACAGACGAACACGTAAGCAAGAGAGACCTACAGGGCCCAGGGGTGAAGGCATAGAGTTCTGTTCCCAGATACTCACATGGCACCCTCCCTGCCCCTCCGTCACCTCCCTGGGTTTTTGCCTGTCATCACCTTGCCAGTGAGATCTTTCTTGGCCCCTTATCCAGAATTGCAACCGTGACCCCGTTGCTACCCCCATTCCCCTTCTCCATAGACATTGGTTAAATGTATGAACCCAGAGAGATGCCCACAGTGAGGCCTGTGTTGGGTGCCCTGTCCTGAGCAGGGTCTCTCTGGGGGGACTGGGCTGGGGGCTCAGGGACCAGGAGAAACCAGTCTGTCTGGTTCAAATACAGGAACGAACCTTCCTTGTTCTAGGGCAGAAACCGAGGCAGCTCCCCAGGCACAGAGCCAGGCAGCACAGCCAGAAGAACGCCAGCAATTCCCTCTGCTTATCCTCCAGCTTCATCTGGACGCTGCGTTCGCTGATCTGGAAACCAGGGGTGGGGCTGGAGCACAGGGCAGGGCAGGGCAGGGCAGGGACGGGGGGAGCCTGGGTGCCCAGCCCAGCCTGGCTCTTGGAGCCAGCTAAGTGTCCTCATTTTTTACACTTCACTAAATAACTCATAGTAGCGCAGGTTCCAAGGAAGCACAGATCTGGGTTCCCGCCCTTCCCTATCCTTTAAAAGTTTTTATTTATTTTTTGAGATAGGGTCTCTGTCACCCAGGCTGGAGTGCAGTGGTGCGATCATGGCTCACTGCAGCCTTGACTTCCTGGGCTCCATTGATCCTCCCACCTTAGCCTCCCAAGTATCTAGGACCACAGGCACATGCCACTATGCCCAGCTAAATGTTGTATTTTTGGTAGATATGGGGTTTTCCCATGTTGCCCAGGCTGGTCTCGAACTCCTGAGCTCAAGTGATCCACCCACCTCAGCCTCCCAAAGTGCTGGGATTCCAGGTGTGAGCCACTGCACCCGGCCTCCTGCCCTGTCCTTTACCCACAGTCGCCACAGGCACATCGCCTCCTGAGATTCCCTTTGGAAGATGGGGATAACAAACAGAACATTTGAGGAGGGTCTGGTGATGGAGGAATCAATGAGACGTGTCTGGCACAGAGTGGGAGGGCAGTGAGGGGCTGTTGTAGTCTAGGCTGTGAGTCATGGGACAGGTGATTGATAGGCGTATGATAGTGGAAACCCGAATTGGTCTTTTCTTGATTTTTGGTCCATTGTATTTTCTGACTTTCCTTTAGTTAGTTGGAGGCAGGCAACACAGTGGCAGCAGAGGCCCATAAAGAATTGGCTTTCGATGAAAAAATAATTGTTTATCCAGGACACGCCCAGTTCTCACCTGGAGAAGGGACAGAGGCGTGCTGCCTGAAGTGTTTGTTCTCCTTCAGAACACTGGCCTCCTCCCCGGCTCTGGGGGTTCGTGGCCTCTCCAGGTGTGGCTTTTGTGAGACATCTTGCCCTGGGTCCACACTCGTAAGGGCTCTCTGCCCCCAGCTTGGTGTGTGACAGCGGTGTGTGGCTCCGCCCTGGCTTCCTCACCTGCCTACCCTTACCTGGCCTGCTTGTGGCGGTGAAAGGAGGGTGCTGACGGGCAACAGAGGCTGGCAGGGTGCTGTGTGTCGGGGGGATGGGTCCCTGGAGCTTCACCCCAGGGTGGGGAGGAGCAGTTGCTGAGCCCTGGAGAGAGGGACACTTTCCCTGGGCCCCTTTGGGCTGAGCCCCTTACTTGGGTTGGAGGGCGGGGCAAGGCCAGGGGCAATTCACAGATGGACACCTGCTTCTTATTATTTTGTTATTTTAATTTTAATTTTACTTAATTTTAATTTTATTTTAGTTTATTTTGAGGGTCTTGCTGTTGCTCAGGCTGGAGTACAGTGGCACAGTCATGGCTCACTGTAGCGTCAACCTCCCAGGTTCAAGCAGTCCTCCCCCCTCAGCCTCCCGAGTAGCCGAGACCACAGGCACACCACCACCACACCCGGCTAATTTTTAAATTATTTGGTAGAGATGGGCTCCCTGTATATTGCCCAGGATGGGGTCTTGAACACCTGGGCTCAAGCAGTCCTCCCACCTTGGCCTCCCCAAATGCTGGGATTGCAGGCATGAGCCACCACACCCAGCCCCCGCTTCCTCTTTTTTTTTTTTTTTTTTTGAGATGGAGTCTCGCTTGACGCCCAGGCTGGAGTGCTGGAGTGCAGTGGTGCGATCTCGGCTCACCGCAAGCTCCGCTTCCCAGGTTCACGCCATTCTCCTGGTTCAGCCTCCTGAGTAGCTGGGACTACAGGCGCCCACCACCACGCCCGGCTAATTTTTTGTATTTTTAGTAGAGATGGGGTTTCACTGTGTTAGCCAGGGTGGTCTCGATCTCCTGACATCGTGATCCGCCTGTCTCGGCCTCCCAAAGTGCTGGGATTACAGGCGTGAGCCACCGCGCCCGGCCATCCCGCTTCCTCTTTTAATACACAGCACATGTGCAGGGCAGGGTTCTGATCTCTGTCACGGATGAAGAAATAGGATTGTTAGCTCCTAAGCATGTTGTGTTTTTAGCGTATATTATGTGTCGGGCACTGTTGGGCACTGAAGATATAGCAATGAACAAAACCCAGAGTCTTCCTCGGAGAGCAGGGAAGGTGCTCGGTCAGCGTCACACAGCCACACAGCTTTTGACTTCCAAGCTCCAGACCCCACCTGCCACTTCCCCAGTGGGCCACACCCTTCCCGAGCCAGACCCTTGGGGGATGGGGAGGAGGTGGAGGAAGGAGGGTTGTGAGGGCTGAGGGCTCCCTGGGCCAGCTCAGCTACAGGCCCCCCAGTCTTGTCCCTGGCTTCTGTAGGGATCCACGCAGGAGCTTCCCTTCTAGTCCTCGGCGAGGGTGCTTTTGGGTGGGGTGCCTGGCAGGCACCCCAGCTCTGGCTGTGCTCTGGGCCTGGGGCCCTCAGGTGCTCTAGGGGCTGGCGGCAGCCCCTCAGCTGCTGGAAGCAGCCAGGACTTTCTGTCTCCAAAGCCTAGCAGCCAGAGGAGGGACCTGCTCCGGAACCGCTTCTCTGATCCCACTGACTTGTCCTTGGGCTGGTGGCAAGGTCACTACGCAGCCTTGGTGCCATGTACCTGGGTGCTGACTAGGGGAAAAAGAGGACGCTTCTGTGTGTCTTGATTGGCAATGGAGCCTTTCTCCAAAGCTAGACCCTTGTGTCCTCTCTGTGGCCAGGGATTCCAGAGAGTGTCCTCATGGAGAAGTGGGGGTGGGTAGGAGGGACTGGGGAGGCCCAGGATGGCCACATCCGAGGTGCCTCTGGGGGGCCTCCAGGAGCTCCCTGGGCCCTGCCTCTGCAAGCCCTTTGCTGGCCCACACCCGAGACAGTCTGCATGGTGAGTCGACAAACCTGCCTACAGAGAATTCTCTGTGGCTGTGAGGACTGGGGCCTGTGCAGTCTACCTTGGACTTGTGGAATAATAATTAAAAAAACACTTCTGTTGCAGTCATTTATGTGCATGAACTTGTGGGTCCTCATAGTAGCTCTACGAGGTAGGAATGATCATTATACTCATTTGATAAGCAAGGGTGATTATACACTTGCCCAAGGCCACACAACTGGTAAGGAGAGCCGGGATCGAAGCCAGGCAGCTGGGCTCCAGAGTCCATGCTGTTAGCCACTACCCATGCTCTGCTGGGATGGTCGGGCCCATCCTGCCACCACTTGGGAACGGCATGACAGGTAGGCCCCTTGGCTTCCTGGAGGCCCAGTTTCACCTGTGAGATGGCAACACCAGTATAGAAGGGCATCTGGGAGAGCCAGAGACGTGGGGTGTCAGGCAGAGGCCCTGGTGATGTTCTCTGCTGGGCCCAGCTGGGAGGGAGGACACAGGGCTGTTGTCTTCCCGCCTCTGGGACTGCAGTGACTTGAACTTTCTTTCAGCAGCTTTTACTGAGCCCCTGGCAGGGCCTAGGTCCTGTGCTGGGTGTGGGGACGCAGCTGTGAGACAGCCACGGCCGTGCCCTCGTGGAGCTCGCAGTTTGGGGCAGGGAACGATTATGACCCTGGATGGCGGGTGCCTGGGGGGCCCTGTGAGTGCTGATGAGGGCTCTGGGATGCAGTCTGGAGGTGTGGGGGTGTCCTGGAGCACCTGACATCTCAGCTGAGACCTGGAAGAGGAGTGTGAGTACAGGTCAGGGCCCCAGTACAGTGGTGTACCGCATGAGCCAAATCAGCATTCCTTTTTTAAATTTTTTCTGTTTTTTGAGATAATTTCACTCTGTCTCTGAGGTTGGCTTGTGGTGGCATGATCATGGCTCACTGCAGCTTCTAACTCCTGGGTCCATGTGATCCTCTGCTTCAGCCTCCTGAGTAGTTGGGAGCACAGGTACACACCACCATACCTGGCTAACTATTATTTATTTATTTGAGATGGATTTTCACTTTTGTCACCCAGGCTGGAGTGCAGTGGCGTGATCTCAGCTCACTGCAACCTCTGCCTCCCAGGTTCAAGCAATTCTCCTGTCTCAGCCTCCCAAGTAGCTGGGATAACAGGCACGCGCCACCACGCCCGGCTAATTTTTGTATTTTTAGTAGAGACAGGCTTTCACCATGTTGGCCAGGCTGGTCTCAAACTCCTGACCTCAGGTGATCCGCCCACCTCAGCCTCCCAAAATGCTGGGATTACAGGTATGAGCCACTGCACCTGGCCTTAATTTTTCTGTAGAGATGGGGACTTGTTCTGTTGCCCAGGCTGGTCTTGAACTCCTGGCCTCCAGCGATTATCACACCTTGGGCTCCCAAAGTGCTGACATTACAGGCATGAGCCACTGTGCCTGGCCAATATTTCTTAGCTAGATGAGAAATGAAACCGCATCTCTGGCCGACCCTGCCCTGTCTGACCCTCCTAGGTGCTGGGGCTGCTGGTGTGGGCGCTGATTGCAGACACCCCGTACCACCTGTACCCGGCCTATGGCTGGGTGATGTTCGTCGCTGTCTTCCTCTGGCTGGTGACAATCATCCTCTTCATTCTCTACCTGTTTCAGCTGCACATGAAGTTGTACATGGTGCCCTGGCCACTGGTGGTGAGTCTGGGTGTGGGTACTGGAAGTGGCTATGACAGGACCACTGTGACTTTCCCTAAAAGAAGTGGCAGGGTATGGGGGGTCTCCTGACATCCTCACTGACCTAAGCTGGTCTGCAGAGCCAGGGGTGGAGGTAAGGACTGATGGTTCAGGGGTCCAGTTGTTCTCTTTTTCCTTTAAAACAGTGTCTCACTATGTACAGACTGGAGTGCAGTGGCTCGATAATGACTCACTGCAGTCTTGAAGCCCTGAGCTCAGGTGATCCGCCCATCTCAACCTCCCCAGTAGCTAGGACTACAGGCACGTGCCACCATGCCCTGCTAATTTTTTTTTTTTTTTTGTAGAGGAGGCGGTCTCACTATATTGCCCAGGCTGGTCTTGAACTCCTGGGCTCAAGCAGGTCTCTCACTTTGGCCTCCCAAAGTTCTGGGAGTACAGGAGTGAACCACCACGCCCAGCTTAGATGTACGGTTTTTTGGGGAACTATGAGCCAGGAAGGACACAGGCTTGACTTTGTCCCAGGAGGAGAGTAGAAGTGAGGGGCTGTTGAGTGGATTTACAAGAGGCCATTTGGAATCTTAAAAATATTTTTCCCGGCTGGGTGTGGTGGCTCACACCTGTAATCCTAGTACTTTAGGAGGCTGAGGCGGGTGGATCACCTGAGGTCAGGAGTTTAAGACCAGCCTGACCAATATGGTGAAACCCCATCTCTACAAAAAATACAAAAATTAGCCAGCTGTGGTGGTGCACACCTCTAGTCCCAGCTACTCGGGAGGCTGAGACAGGAGAATTGCTTGAACCTGGGAGGCAGAGGTTGCAGTGAGCTGAGATCGTGCCTGGGTGACAGAGCAAGACTCCACCTCCAAAAAAAAAAAAAAATTTTTTTTCCTTCTCTGGGTGGTCAGAATTTGTGCCTGTGTTGTGTGGGTTTGTGAGATTCTAGCGGGCCCAGGCAGGCAGCCCTGTGGCTGGAGGCTGGTGGCAAGCTGTCAGATGTTGCCTAGGCCAGGGCCTCACGTGTGCAGGACAAGCTCGGGAGGCTCTGAGGCCTGGGAGAGGCTGTTCTCCCCAGGTTTGCCCCAGGACAGTCTACCCAGGACACAGGGCTGAGAGCGGACATGGGAAGTACCCTGGCCAGACACACAGAAAGCTGCTGGTTTTTTTTTTTCCTCTGACCCGGAAAACCCCTGCAGCTGGGGTCTGAGGCTTTCAGTGAGAAGAGAGGCGAGAAAGGCACATGATTGTAAGACAAGCAAGGCTGGGACTAGGCAGCATTGTTTGGAATTCAATGACTTTTTAAACCGAGGAAACGTGAGTCATCCTCAAGACAGAATGGGTTTGTTAGATCTTGACATCCCTGGCAGAAACAGGCAGCGTTTGCAGGGGTCGCTGGGCTTGCAGGGAAGATTTTGGGGCAAGGAGGCGGCACCCTGATTTCCGGGCTCAGGGTCCACCCCTCCCTCATGTCCCAGGAGCCTCTAACAGAGAAATCTCTGGAGATAAAAGCCTGTGTGTCTCTTAGGTGCAGATCTGGGGCTCCAGCCGTGGCTGTTAATGGAAGGAGGCTCCCTTCTGCCACGATGGCAGGGCATTGCTTCTTATGCTTCTGGACCCTCAACGAATGGGGCAGAGAGGGCTTAACTGCATCTAGAGAAGGCTGGATTAGCATGGCCAATTTGCGATTTTCTGGCATGGGGGCTACAGACCCCTACAGGATCCAGGCAAGATGTGTGAGTGAATTGGGTCAGGAGGGACCCTGGAGAAGCCAGCATCCATCTGCCCATTGTAAGCTGCCTATACTCACTTCATCTGTTGCTAGTGGGAGTGCAAACCCCTTGGCGCAGAATCTTTTGATATCTTAAGATTTCTTTTTTTTTTTTAGACAGAGTCTCCCTCACTCTGTCGCTCAGGCTGGAGTACAGTGGCGTAATCTTAGCTCACTGCAACCGCTGCCTCCTGGGTTCAAGTGATTCTCCCGCCTCAGCCTCCTGTGTTGCTGGGATTACAGGCGTTCACCACCACTCTTGGCTAATTTTTGTGTTTTTATTGGAGACGAGGTTTCACCATGTTGGCCAGGCTGGTCTCTAACTCCTGACCTCAAGTGATCTGCCTGCCTTCGGCCTCCCAAAGTGCTGGGATTACGGGCATGAGGCACTGCACCTGGCCAAGATTTATTTATTTATTTATTTATTTATTTATTTATTTATTTTTTTGAGACGGAATCTCGCTCTGTCGCCCAGGCTGGAGTGCAGTGGCCGGATCTCGGCTCACTGCAAGCTCTGCCTCCCGGGTTACGCCATTCTCCTGCCTCAGCCTCCCAAGTAGCTGGGACTACAGGCGCCCGCCATCTCGCCCGGCTAGTTTTTTGTATTTTTTTAGTAGAGATGGGGTTTCACTGTGTTAGCCAGGATGGTCTCGATCTCCTGACCTTGTGATCCGCCCGTCTCGGCCTCCCAAAGTGCTGGGATTACAGGCTTGAGCCAAAGATTTTTTTTTTTTTTTCTGAGACAGAGTCTCGCTCTGTCACCCAGGCTGGAGTGCAGTGGCCGGATCTCAGCTCACTGCAAGCTCCGCCTCCTGGGTTCACGCCATTCTCCTGCCTCAGCCTCCCGAGTAGCTGGGACTACAGGCGCCTGCCACCTCACCCGGCTAAGTTTTTGTATTTTTAGTAGAGACGGGGTTTCACTGTGTTAGCCAGGATGGTCTCGATCTCCTGACCTTGTGATCCGCCCGTCTCGGCTTCCCAAAGTGCTGGGATTACAGGCTTGAGCCACCGTGCCCGGCCCAAAGATTTTTTTTAATACGAAATTTTTACATGAAGTTTTCAGGTTTTCATGA
The DNA here is from genome assembly GCF_003255815.1 of Theropithecus gelada. NCBI lineage: Eukaryota > Metazoa > Chordata > Mammalia > Primates > Cercopithecidae > Theropithecus > Theropithecus gelada. The sequence goes on along the minus strand of NC_037688.1, from coordinate 15,194,879 downwards.
AATCTAATTTTATAATGTTGGTAATTTTTAAAAGATATATTGGACAAACCGAATGAATGTTTGAGGGCCATGCATTTGAAGACTGTAAATGGGCTCCTGGGGCCAAGCGTTTGAGATGAGGCATTGGGGCCTGGTTGTCAGCAGAGGGCCCCTTCCTGCCAGTCTGGTTCTGTATCCAGCTGGGAATACCTGGTCCTCCTGGTCCTGACCCTGGCATTTGCTTAGAGCCTTGAGCTTAGGATGTGGCCAAAAGGGAGACAAAGATTCTTCCCCCCTGGAGGCAGAGAGGGATGTGAGGCCCAGCCCCAGGACTGGCCACAGAGCCAAACCTTGCAGTGGTACCAGGGATCGCCTGGGCTTGGCCCTGGGCCATACTTGGAGGAGTGGCCTGTGTTTCTTTTTTTTTTTTTTTTTTTTTGAGACGGAGTCTCGCTCTGTCGCCCAGGCTGGAGTGCAGTGGCCGGATCTCAGCTCACTGCAAGCTCCGCCTCCCGGGTTTACGCCATTCTCCTGCCTCAGCCTCCCGAGTAGCTGGGACTACAGGCGCCGCCACCTCGCCCGGCTAATTTTTTGTATTTTTAGTAGAGACGGGGTTTCACCGGGTTAGCCAGGATGGTCTCGATCTCCTGACCTCGTGATCCACCAGTCTCGGCCTCCCAAAGTGCTGGGATTACAGGCTTGAGCCACCGCGCCCGGCCTGCCTGTGTTTCTTTAGCTGGTACAAAGAGATGGGTCATGGACTGGCCTCTTTCTGTGAGGAATGGGTTTGGCACTGCCCCTACCCCATCACTGAGGCCTTCCTGTCATTCCCCTTCCCCAGCCTCAGGTGTGTTCACGCTCCCTGCTCAGCAGGCCTCCTGGGGACCAGGGCTTGATAGGCTGACCCCTGAAAACCATGGCCTCTTGAGGCCCTGTTGGTGGGAAAAACCCAGGTGTTTGCATCCCCTTCCAGTGGCTACTCAAGGGGTGTGCCAGTGGGAACAAAGATGCCCCAACTCTTGGTCTCCTTGTGTGTCTTTTTTTTCAGACAGGATCTCACTCTGTCGCTCAGGCTGGAGCGCAGTGGTATGATCATGGCTCACTGCAGCCTCCAAATCCTGGCACCAGGTGACCCTCCCATCTCAGCCTCCCAAGTAGCTGAGATCACACGCATGCGCCACCATGCCTGGCTAACTTTTTAATTTTTTGTAGAGACGGGGCCTACCTATGTTCCCCAGGCTGGTCTCTAACTCCTGGGCTCAGCCCCCCAAAGTGCTGGAATGACAGGTATGATTCCACCATGCCCAGCCTCTCTTTGTGTCTTAAGCCTTTTCTCTCCCTACTCCCTACCCCCATGTCCTGCAGTTAATGATCTTTAACATCAGCGCCACCGTTCTCTACATCACTGCCTTCATCGCCTGCTCTGCAGCAGTTGACCTGACATCCCTGAGGGGCACCCGGCCGTATAACCAGCGTGCGGCTGCCTCGGTGAGTCTGCTTCCCAGGCTCCCTCGGTGGTCTGCAGGGTCTCGGCCCCAGGACTCACGCTGCTTGCTTGGTCTGAGGCCAGGCACCTGCCACCTCCTGAGGAGTTGTCACCTGAATGCTCAGTGGGTCTCAGAGGGGAGCCGGGCTGCCTCCAGGCTTCCATAATTAACAGTGGGGAGTGGTGTGTGGTGGGCAATGGAAGTTTTGGGTTAACTATTTTTTTTTTTTGAGATGGAGTCTCGCTCTGTTGCCCAGGCTGGAGTGCAGTGACGCAATCTTGGCTCATTGCAACCTCTGCCTCTTGGGTTTAAGTGATTCTCCTGACTCAGCCTCCCAAGTAGCTGGGACTACAGGTGTGTGCTGCCACACCAGCTATTTTTTTTTTTTTTTTTGAGATGGAGTCTCACGCCCGGCTTATTTTTGTATTTGTAGTAGAGATGGGGTTTCACCATGTTGGCCAGGCTGGTCTTTCGAACTCCTGCCCTCAAGTGATCCACTCGCCTCGGCCTCTTAAAGTGCTGGGATTACAGGTGTGAGCTACCACACCCCGCCTGGGTTAACTATGGAACCTTGTTGTAAATCAACTGTGCCACACTGACTTAGGGTCATGTGCCCCCTTGGAGAATGTGAAAAACTGGATGCTCTCCCACTGACAAGTGCACGTGCAAAAACCTTTTGGTTTAAACCATTCTGGGAGATTCATAGGCTCTCCCGTGAAACCAGACTCCAGGCCCACGTCAGGTGGCCAGTGAAGTGGCTGCAGTCCCCTCCACGCCTGTCACCCTTCACGCCACCAGGCCCTGCACACCATCTCCTCCCAGGATCCTGCGACACCCACAGTGAGGGAGAGGAAGGGACTACCAGTCCTTTTTGACAGACAGGAGGCTCCCGCTCAGAGAGGTTGGACTCCAGGCCTGGGGCCACGGCCAAGCCCAGGGGAGGGCAGGGCCTCGATGGGCACTCATTTGGTTCCTTACTCTTCCTGATGAGGGCAGTTTTGAAATCAGCAAATTCAGTGATGGGGACAGAGACGGGGAGCTTCTGAATGTGGCTGCAGGTGTCAGTATAGAGGCGTGAACTGGTTCTAGAAAAATTCCTAGGCTGGCCTTTGAATGTTGTCTTTTTAGAACTAAATCCTTGCTAGATGTCCCCTCTGTCACTCTTATCTTGTCCTTCATTGTCCTTATCACAATCTGATAGGCCCCGCCTGTGGTTCTTAGCTGTTTCCCGTGCTTAGAAGGTAATGTTGGCATCCCAGGACCCTGGTGCTCATCAGCTCCATGATAAACAGCTGTGAAATACATCTGGCTGAGTGTGAGATGGTGCAGCTGCCAAAACCCCTCCTGCCTGGCCTGAGATCTGGTTGGAGCTTGTGTCACTGTTACCCTCTTGGTCCTTACACCCTTCTCGCCTCTCTTTCAGTTCTTTGCATGTTTGGTGATGATCGCCTATGGAGTGAGTGCCTTCTTCAGCTACCAGGCCTGGCGAGGAGTAGGCAGCAATGCAGCCACCAGTCAAATGGCTGGCGGCTATGCCTAAACCACCTGTGCCACGGCCCTCTCTGGGGCTGAAGCCGCCGCTGGGTCACAGAGCAGGGTCACCCTGCAAGCCCGAAGCTAGGGAGCCCTGCGCAGAGTCAACCTGACAGCGACTGCACTTGCTCCTCTCTGCCCATCAGACACAAGCTCTCACAGCGCTAAGGAAGCAGGCCCAGGCTGGCAGGCATCTGGGCTTGCAGGAGGCCAACCGCTGAGACCTCTTCTCCATCCCCCTTATTCAGTGGAAGGTGACGGGGGATCTGAGGCTGTGTCTCTGCCTTGTCTTTAGAGGACTTCAGCGTCCAAGACTGGGGCCTACCCTTCTCACCAGCACTAAATGCACTAACAAGGACTCCTGACCTGCAGCCCCAGACTCGCCGTAGTATAAGCCTAACAAGCAACATGTAGCACCTTAGTCTTCATTCCAGGAGAGCTGAGCAAGCTCGTGAAACCATTCTCCTTCCTTTAAACACCGTTCCAACTGACCTCTCCCTGGAGCCAACCTGTAAAAAGTGGGTTATGATTGTTGACAGCATGGTCTTCCCTCCCTGCATTTTAGACATACCAGTTACTGAAAACAAATCAGTTTTAAGTGACTTCTCAATGCTGAAAAGCCTGTCCAGGTTTCCTTCACTTTCCCAAGCCTCTCTCTGTAATACTCCCTTTGGGCGAAGCTAACCTCAGTGCTGACTGCCTCCCTGACCCTGCTGACTAGGCACATGGGACACGAAGGAGGGAGGGAAGTGAGGCCTTGCCTGGCAAGTTGTCATGTGGTTGGTGGTGACTGTTTTATTTTTTTTTAATAAAAAGATAAGAGAAGTTATTTGGACAAGATGTTGGGGAATCACTTTTGCAGGTGCTTGTAACCTCCAGGAGACCTCAGCTTGACTGTAGAAGATGCCTGCTGTAGGGCAGTTCACGTTCCAGAGTCGTTCAGCACCACCTGCCAACTCTTTGACCAGAGGAAAGCTGCTTATACTTCCTGCTTGCTGGGTCTAGAACAGTCCTGGTTTATGCTGTTTGTGCTGGCATAAGTAGAATAGCACGGCCTTTTATTCTCACAAGTGATTCAATTTGACAATAACTTAGTCACCCTTGCTTTGAGCAGGTTAGGTGAGCTTACTAAATGAAAGATTTCAATAATATCACCTACCTTGAAGGTCTGTGAAGCTTGGAGGTCATATAATCAAGGTGGCTGGCCATGCTGCCTGCTCAGAGCTGGTAGAGACAGCAGAGGAAAGCAGCCGAGTACTCCTGAGCTTATTTTTCTAAGACCACAGAGCAACGTTCTCTGAACAATAAGGTAAAAGCATTTCTAGGCACCCTCTGTACCCTTTTTATTTGTTATTTTTATTTTTATTTTTTGGAGATGGAGTCTCACTCTAGCACCCAGGCTGGAGTGCAATGGCACAATCTTGGCTCACTGCAACCTCCCCCTCCCGGGTTCAAGAGATTCTCCCACCTCAGCCTCCCAAGTAGCTGCAATTACAGGTGTGCACCACCACGGCTGGCTAATTTTTGTATTTTTAGTAGAGACAGGGTTTCACCATGTTGGCCAGGCTGGTCTCTAACTCCTGACCTCAGGTGATCTCCCTGCCTTGGCTTGTCAAAGTGCTGGGATTACAGGCATGAGCCACGGCCCCCAGCCTCTGGTCCCTTTTTAAAAGTTGAGAATTAAAATGTAACTAAGTTCAAACAGTTGCAGATGAGCTACTCTGTTACTCAGGGATGGGGGATTAAATCCAGTACCTATGTCCCAGTCCACGTGGGACAAGCCCAGTTTGTGCTGTTGTTGTCCTGGTATAATTTTTTTGTTTTTGGAGATGGAGTCTCGCTCTGTCACCCAGACTGGAGTGCAGTGGCATGATCTCAGCTCAATGCAACCTCTACTTCCTGGGTTCAAGCGATTCTTCTGCCTCTGCATCCCGAGTAGCTGAGACTACAGGTGAGCACCACCACACCCAGCTGATTTTTTGCATTTTTAGTAGAGATGGGGTTTCACCATGTTAGCCAGGATGGTCTCAATTTCCTGACCTCATGATCCACCCGCCTCAGCCTACCAAAGTGCTGGAATTAAAGACATGAGCCACCGCGCCCGGCCTTTTTTTTTTTTTTAAGAGACAGGGTCTTGCTCTGTTGCCCAGGTTGGAGTACAGTGCCACAACCACAGCTCACTGCCGCCTTGACTGCCCAGGCTTAAGCAATCCTCCCACCTCAGCCTCCTCAGTAGCTTGGACTACAGGTGCATGCCACCATGCCCAGCTAATTTTTTTTTTTTTTTTTGAGACGGAGTCTCGCTTTGACACCCAGGCTGGAGGGCAGTGGTGTGATCTTGGCTCACTGCAAGCTCTGCCTCCCGGGTTCAAGCGATTCTCCTGCCTCAGCCTCCCAAATAGCTGGGACTACAGGCGCGTGCCACCACACTCGGCTTTTTGTGTTTTTAGTAGAGATGGGGTTTCACCGTGTTAGCCAGGATGGTCTCAATCTCCTGACCTCGTGATCCGCCTGCCTCGGCCTCCCGAAGTGCTGGGATTACAGGCGTGAGCCACCGCACCTGGCTGATTTTTTTTTGGTAGACACTGGGTCTCGCTATTATTGCTCAGGCTTGTTACAAAACTCCCAGCTTCAAGTGATCCTCCTGCCTCAGCCTCCCAAAGTGCTGAGATTATAGGTGTGAGCCACCACACCTGGCCCTGGTATAAATATTAATAGCATCACTTTTTACTCTCAAGTCTCTCCGAGTTTGAATAATAAATTAGTCCTTCCAGGAGTAAGTTATAAGAGTTTGGTTTTAAGGAAGGACAATGCACTTAAATGCAAAACAACATCGCAGGCAAGTTGGAGAGCTCACCCCTCTTATGTTTCCGACACGAATCAAAAAGCCTGTTTCGGGGGAACATTAAAGGCGCTCAGTCAATGCTAAGGCTCAGCAGTTCACGTGACTATTGCTCCTCATTGGGGAGGAGTCCTAAGCAAGAGGACTGGGGCTTCCTCACCCCAGGCCAGGTGGGAGCCCCATCAAAGGTGGCACCTGACATCACAGTCTAAGTGTCTGTGGATCAGAATGTCTACTTATAATATTAAGTGACAACAGACTTGCCTCCTTTTTACTGAGCAGAAAGGGTGAAAAATGAGCCAGGCATGGTGGCTCACACCTGTGATCCCAGCACTTCGGGAGGCGGGTGGATTACCTGAGGTCAGGAGTTCAAGACCAGCCTGACCAACATGGTGAAACCTGTCTCTACTAAAAATACAAAAATTAGCTGGACATGGTGGTGGACACCTATAATCCTGGCTGCTTGGGAGGCTGAGGCAGCAGAATCACTGGAACTCAGGAGGCGAGGGTTGCAGTGAGCAGAGATTGCACCATTGCACTCCAGCCTGGGCAACAAAAACAAAACTCCACCCCCCTCCCCCAAAAAAGACAAAAAAAAAAAAGACAGGGTGAAAAACCAATTTGCCTTTATCGTCGTTTTTTCATCATTTAATCTCTGGACTTGTCCACTGGCTTTTTCTCAAGCAGGCAGGCTGGTCCACAGGTCTTAGCAAGTGCCCCCAACATGCCTGGGCTGAGGTGGACAGTCCCATTTATAGACAAAGCAAGGGAAAAAGCAAGCCCAGGAGAGGTGGTATTTTGAAAAGCTGGCTCTGAGAGTGATTTTAAGGGGCCAAAGCGGGCTGGTGCGAGTGCAGTGGTGTTTATAACTAATAGATCACAACCAGTGGCAGGCAGATTTCTTTGTTCCTTCTCTACTCCCACTGCTTCACTTGACTAGCCGCCCCCCCCCCCCCGCCAAAAAAAAAGACCAAAGCAATAATAACCTGATGGCAGTAGCTACGTTAAAGAAAAAGTATGACTCATTGAGAATGGTGGTTCTTGCAAAACACCTCAAATTTTACTCATGGTACAAAAGTATTTAATAAGTGACACATCAGTACAGAAAAACAGAGCTTATGTAAAGCTTATACTTGTCCTTTAAAACCAGAATGGCCAAGTGAAAAGTCAGTACAGATTCTTTTTACTATTAAAAAAATCAAAGGGACACACTGGGAATTGAACTACTATGCTTTTTGTTCATTCTAGAGATGACATATATGTTTTCTGGTAAGTAATCTACCACACATTGCACTAAACCAAAGCATACAAACAGCCAGTAAAGCTGTGCCCTACCTGCTACTCATGCTGGGCTGGACAGTGGAACATCATCTTAGTAAGAGAGATTTTGACAGGAAGAAACTGCAGAGTCCCTACCTAACCCAGAGAACCTTACAAACTGGTTTACACAGAAAGGATTTTCAGCAAACATGCAAACATACTAACATGCTATAAGAATGTTTTAGCCTATTTCTAGCACACAGCATACATTCATAGGTGCCCAGTAAAATAGGAACGAATGCCAATGTAGAAAGCGTTTTTGCTTTCACAGTACTAACACCTAAAAAGCACACAGCATATAATACTTTGATCTTTAAGTGGATAATCATGGAAGTTCCAAGATCACATCCACTAGGTTAGCCTGAGTATTCATCTATAAAAATATTTTTTTTTTCCAAAAATAATGCTAAAAAGAGACATCTAGAAACAGTGGGACTACATCAGGACCAGAAGACAGTGACACAAGGACTGCAAACGTTAAGACTAGGAGTAGCTTTTCACATGGAGCTTTTATGTAGAGGATATCTCTTTCTGTTGATTCCTATAGCCAAGACAAGATGTGATCACAGGAGATTCCGAAATCTCAAGCTGGGCTTGAGTAACACCCTAAACATCAGGAACCCCACTGCGGCTGAAGTACTGAAACTGTGGCCCATGTGAAAAAGAGGTGCGAGTGCACAAAGATTCATGCAGAGGCTGCTGGTACAGAGGGTGGTGGCGGTGGGTGAGTCCACACTTACGCACCAGCAGGTATGCTGGGGAAGGACCCCCCAGGGGGAGTGCTTGACATGGGCTCGCTCCAGAGGCGTCTGACCCAGAAGCTCCTGAGAGAGGTGTCTACTTGAGGAGGGGAGGAGTACTATGGTTAATAAATACAAGAAGGTGTTTCAGGAGCAATAGGTCCAGGAGGGTTAGGTCTTTTTGGTTTTGACCTATCAATACTTAACATAAATGAGTTACATAACAGAGTCAGTCTTTCCAAGATGTGTTCTGCCATCATGAGCTGGGCCTATGGGGCTGGTGACATCCAGAATGATCCCATTCATTGGCTGGAGGTAGGACCTAGTGCCGCAGATTGTTCTGGGAAGCTGACACAGAAGATGATTTGCACAACGAAGTCACCACTAAGCCACTGCTTAAGTCCAGTCCTCGGCCTTCTTTTTCCTATATGAGAAAACAACCAAAAGGAAGGGCCAGAAAGAGCCCTGGCTTGGAATCTTGCCTCTGACATGGCGAAGGCAGAGCTGAAGGTGGGAACATGGCCCTCCAGAGTACATAGGAAGGGAACACAGGTTATTGGTTATTCTGCATTTCTGCTCAATACTGGCCTGCCCTAGTCTTAATTTTTTATTATTATTATTTTTAAAGAGGTAGGGTCTTGCTCTGTCACCCAGGCTGGAGTATAGTGGCTTGATCATAGCTAACTGCTGCCTGGAATTCCTGGGCTCAAATGGTCCTCCTGCCTCAGCCTCCTGAGTAGCTAGGACTACAGGTGTGCACCACTACAGCTGGTTAACTTTTTTATTTTTATTTTTGTAGAGATAGGGTCTTGGTATGTCACTTAGGCTGGTCTTGAAGTCCTGGGCTTGAGTGATTCTCCTGCCTTGGCCTCCCAAAGTGCTGGAACTGTAAGTATGAGCCACTGTGTCCAGCCTGGCCCTGGTCATTCTTAAAGTGCACTCTTAAAATGTACCTCCCTTCACTGGAAAACATTTTTCTTTCTTTCTCTTTTTTTTTTAGATGGGGGTCTTGCTATGTTGCCCAGGCTGAAGTGCAGCGGCTATTCACAGGCATCACTGCTGTGCAACACAGCCCCAAACTCCTAGGCTCAAGTGATTCTCCTGCCTCAGCCTTCCAAGTAGCTGGGACTACAGGCATGCACCACCATACCCAACACCATTTCTTTTTCTTTTCTTTTTTTTTGACACAGGGTCTGACTCTGTCACCCAGGCTGGACTGCAGTGGGGCAATCACAGCTCACGGCAGTCTCAACCTTCTAGGCTCAAGCGGTCCTCCCACCCAGCCCCCCAGGTAGCTGACTGAGACTACAGGTGCACACCAGCACACCAAGCTAATTTTTGTATTTTTCATAGAGATAGGGTTTTGCCATATCGCCTTGGCTGGTCTCAAACTCCTGAGCTCAAGCCATCTGCCTGCCTCGGCTTCCCAAAGTGCTGGGATTATAGGTGTGAGTTACCATACCCAGTCTCCTATTTTTCTTATAAAGAGCTTGCATTGTAAGAAAAGCAAGGCAGGGCCAGGTGCAGTGGCTCACACCTGTAATCCCAACACTTTGGGAGGCCGAGGTGGACCATGCTTCAGGAGTTTGAGACCAGCCTGGCCAACCTGGTGAAACCCTATCTCTACTAAAAATACAAAAATTAGCTGGGCATGGTGGCAGGTGCCTGTAGTACCAGCTACTCGGGAGGCTGAGGCAGGAGAATCGCTTGAACCTGGGAGGCAGAAGTTCCAGTGAGCCAAGATCGTGCCACTGCACTCCAGCCTGGGTGACAAGAGCAAAACTCTGTCTCAAATTAAAAAAAGAAAGGCAAGGCAGAATGAGACCTGAGACCTGCTTTTTGGGTTTTGTCCTTCTGATTAGGAACTCTAAGATGGTACCTGGGGCTTCTTTCATGAAAACATGAGAAGGTCCCAGCCACAGTAGAATAGGAGCTCACTCTTCTGATGCCTCATCAGCTGCTGGACTGATACTGGCCAGTTTGAAACTGGGAGAATGATGGGGGAAGCGTGCAAGGTTTGTGTTCGGTATTTCTACCTGGAACTTTCTAAGTGGCTCAAAGTGGCTAAATAAATAGGCAGTAGTAACTTACTGCTCTGTAGTCCAAAAACATTTCTTTAAAAGCCAGAAAATCTGTGAAAGTGAGCAGCATGTCGAATATGTCACCAGCCACTTCATCCTTATGGTGCCTGCAGATGGAACAGACGGCTGTTTCGTGAATGAATGATGAGACAGTCCTCAAGATTGCTTTTGTTTTTCTTTCCCTCACCCCAGCCCCACCCCCTGCATTGTTTTTTTTTTTTTTTTTTTAGAGACTGGGTCTTGCTCTGTCACCCAAGCAGGAGTACAGGGGTGCAATTATAGCTCACTGTAGCCTTGAACTCCTGGGCTCAACGGATCCTCCAGTCTCAGCCTCCTGAGTAGCTAGGCCGACAGGTATGCAACACCACACTAACTAATTTATTTTTTGTAGAGTTGGGGCCTCACTATGTTGCCCAGGCTGGTCTTGAACTCCTGGGCTCAAGTGATCCTCCTCCCTTGGCCTCCCAAAGCACTGAGAATACAAGTGTGAGCCACTGCCTGGTCTTTTCAAGATTTCATTAAAAGGTTTGAGGGCTTCCTACACAGGACCTAATCACCAAGGGCATGCACAGGAAAACAAACAAAACAAGAGGGTCTTTTGGTCAGCCTAGGGAAGGAAGAAAGTGAGAAAACAAAACACAAAAATCAGTCAAGCTCAACTCACTGTAATGTTGTGGTGAAAGCTGCCATGTTGAACCCAGGAATCCGCTGCAGCAGCTGTTCTTCAATATATTTTTCTACCAAAGAAATCTGCAACAGTGGAGAGGATTTTGGTGAGACCACATTTTGGGAAAACAAGACTTCTTTTCAGAAAGCCTGCCCTCCAGCCCTTCCTAAACATTTCCTGAGGTCTGTGTGCCACAATCTACACTGAGTGCCAAGGATACCAAAGAGGACCAAAACACAGCCCCTGTCCTGGAGAAGAACTCAGCCTGGTGTGGAAGAGAAGCATTAGCTGATAATGATGCTGTAGCAGGGTGAATGCTCTGACACAGGTGGAGACAGTGAGTAGCACAGTGCCCACACCCACAACCCAGTGCAGGATGCAATAAATGGAGGCTTTGCCTCCTGGGTAGAGGGCATCTGTGTAAACAGAACATATGGACATGGAGGCAGTCACAGGTTCCTTCTGGGCAGGTTTGTTTATGTCATGCTTCTGTGTTAAGAAAATAAAGTCGGCCGGGCGCGGTGGCTCACGCCTGTAATCCCAGCACTTTGGGAGGCCGAGATGGGCGGATCACGAGGTCAGGAGATTGAGACCATCCTGGCTAACACAGTGAAACCCCGTCTCTACTAAAAATACAAAACTTAGCCGGGCGCGGTGGCGGGCGCCTGTAGTCCCAGCTACACGGGAGACTGAGGCAGGAGAACGGCGTGAACCCGGGAGGCGGAGCTTGCAGTGAGCTGAGATCCGGCCACTGCACCTCAGCCTGGGCGACTGAGCGAGACTCCGTCTCAAAAAAAAAAAAAAAAAAAAAGAAAAGAAAGTCTTGGAGGCTGAAATGGATTCTTAGATGACAGAATCCCAGAGGGCTGCAAGAAGCCTCAGGGTAAAGTGTAGAGACCCAAGGGTGACGAGCTGAGGTTCCTGGGTTCCAGTCTTGGTTTTTCCACCAAATAGTTAGTGATCTTGGTCTCAGTTTTCACTTTTACTTAATAGTCTTGCATATATGACTGGATTATATAGAAGAAAGAAAGAGTATGTGAAAGCAGAAAGGTTTGTCAAAAGCATGCAAATGCAAGGTATGAAAAACTCATGTACTGTGATTGAAAGCAGGACTATGATAAGCCAAACTTCATTTATTATATTTATTATATTATTTTTTTAGATAAAGAGGTCTTACTTTGTTGCCCAGGCTGGTCTCAAACTCCTGAGCGCAAGTGGTTCTTCCACCTCAGCCTCCCAAATAGCTGGCACTACAGGTGTGCTACCAAGCCCAGGTCAAACTTTTTTTTTTTTTTTGAGACGGAGTGTCGCTGTGCTGCCCAGGCTGGAGTGCAATGGCCGGATCTCAGCTCACTGCAAGCTCTGCCTCCTGGGTTTACGCCATTCTCCTGCCTCAGCCTCCCGAGTAGCCGGGACTACAGGCACCTGCCACCTCGCCCGGCTAGTTTTTTGTATTTTTTAGTAGAGACGGGGTTTCACCGTGTTAGCCAGGATGGTCTTGATCTCCTGACCTCGTGATCTGCCCGTCTCGGCCTCCCAAAGTGCTGGGATTACAGGCTTGAGCCACCACGCCCGGCCTCAAACTTCTTTTAAATATGAAGCTGATGAGCTAATCAAATATTTGCCTGAAAGCCTTTTGGAAAATAGCCCCAAAGGCTGTGCAGAGGAAAATGAACTTAAACCAGATTCTAATGAGGATTCCTGGCAGTGTACTGGTGGCATATTTTAAAAAGCAGCAAATTTCAATGTCTTTTGATTCTAAATTTAAATTTTTAAAACTCTGACCTCCTGGTAGGAGACATAGAAATCTACTTACGTATTCATTAAAAATAGGTGTGTAGGTGAGTTTATTCTCTTCTGTGTCTTCAAACTCCAGGTAGTACTTGTCCATGAAATTTCTCTGTAATAACTGGAACTCGTCATCTGAACCACAATGGGGAAAATTTATTCTTTTTAATGGAGATTACCAACCATTATGATTTATAAGTAGGCAGGATCTATGTCAGCAGTACTACTTTCTCAATGGTCAGTCTCTGGAAGGAAAGCTGATGTTTTAAGAGGGTATTAAATGGGATCCTGATGTTGAAATAGACCAATCCTGTTTTCTTTTTCTTTCTTTTTTTTTCTTTGAGCTGGAGTTTCACTCTTGTTGCCCAGGCTGGAGTGCAATTGTGCAATCTTGGTTCGCTGCAACCTCTATCTCCAGGGGTCAAGAGATTCTATTGCCTTAGCCTCCTGAGTAGCTGGGATTACAGGCGTGTGCCACCTCGCTGGGCTAATTTTGTATTTTTAGTAGACACAGGGTTTCATCATGTTAGCCAGGCTGATCTCGAACTCCTGACCTCAGGTGAGCTGCCTGCCTTGGCCTCCCAAAGTGCTGGGATTACAGGTGTGAGCCACCACGCCCAGCCCTGTTTTCTTTTTAAATTGTTTTTTTTAAATCATTTTTTTAAAATCATTTTAATGTTGAAGCACACAGCTCAGTGGCTTTAAGTATGTTCACATTGTTGTGCAGTGATCATCACCATCCTTCAGTCCATTTTAACCACATCCACACGGGGTGGCTTGGGAACTCCCTCACATTACTTTTCTGAAAAGGAATGGATTGGTTCTCTCTTATTTTGATATAACTTTAGGAGCAATTGTGGAAACATTGTAGTGATTAGAAGTATGGAGTCTTGGCCGGGCGCGGTGGCTCAAGCCTGTAATCCCAGCACTTTGGGAGGCCGAGGCGGGTGGATCACGAGGTCAGGAGATCGAGACCATCCTGGCTAACATGGTGAAACCCCGTCTCTACTAAAAATACAAAAAAAAACTAGCCGGGCGTGATGGCGGGCGCCTGTAGTCCCAGCTACTCGGAGGCTGAGGCGGGAGAATGGCGTGAACCCGGGAGGTGGAGCTTGCAGTAAGCCGAGATCGCGCCACTGCACTCCAGCCTGGGCGACAGAGCGAGACTCCGTCTCAAAAAAAAAAAAAAAAAAAAAGTATGGAGTCTGAAAGAGGCTAGCCTGTCTGGGTTCGAATCGCATCTCAGCTACTTACTAATTGTGTGACCTTGGGTAAGTTACTTAATTTCTCTAAACCCCATATAAACTTCTCATTTATCTGGAAAATAAGAATGGTTTATAGTAGTTATCATATAGGATTGGAAGTGGAATTTAGATGAGAATTCATATAAATAGATTAGTTCATAGTGAACACTTAATAAATGATAGGGAAGAGGGAATTTTTTTTTTTTTTTTTTTTTTAAATTGAGACAGGGTCTCCCTATGGTGCCTAGGCTGGTCTCGAACTCCTAGACTCAAGCAATCCACCTGCTTTGGCCTCCCAAAGTGTTGGGATTACAGGTGTGAGCCACTGTACCCAGCCCGGAATAAGGAATCTTAACAACTGAATAGATTATTTCTAAAAATAAAAGGAAAGTTTCAGAAAGGACCTAGACCTTGGGATAAATACTGTAGGCTCACAGAAGGCTCATTTTCCCATAGCATATAGGGTATAATAGGCAAAATAACTGAATGGATTCTTCAGTATTCCCCAGAAATCCCCAAATCCACATGGGAAATGAACTTAATGATGAAACATCTATATTCAGGAGTTAAGGGCATGAACCTTTATACCTGAAGGTATAAAACATTGGTCAGTAATTTTCTTTTTTTTTTTTTTTGAGACGGAGTCTCGCTCTGTCGCCCAGGCTGGAGTGCAGTGGCGCAATCTCTGCTCACTGCAAGCTCCACCGCCCGCGTTCATGCCATTCTCCTGCCTCAGCCTCCCCAGCAGCTGGGACTACAGGCACCCGCCACCGGGCCCGGCTAATTTTTGGTATTTTTAGTAGAGACGGGGTTTCACCGTGGTCTCAATCTCCTGACCTTGTGATCCGCCTGCCTTGACCTCCCCAAGTGCTGGGATTACAGGCGTGAGCCACCATGCCCGGCCTGGTCAGTAATTTTCATACTAAATGGATTAAGCCATACAGCCAACACCACCAAATAACAGTGTTCTTTTCCTAATTCTCATAAAACTTAAAAGTCAACAGAATTTCTCAAATGTAAGTTTTCCCCTCCTACATACTTGTCTTAAACCTCTGGGGACTGTTACTGCTTGTCTGTTACTTAGCAGGTTTCATGGATGCCCAAATACAGCCACAAGTAGGAACTCAAAACCTAGGAAAATATAGAACCAGCTGAAGCTTAACACTTTGTTTTCTTTATGGCCATGTGTGCTTGTGGTTATGGTTTTATGTATCTTTTTTTCTTTTTTTGAGACGGAGTCTCGCTCTGTCGCCCACGCTGGAATGCAGTGGCGCGATCTCGGCTTACTGCAAGCTCCACCTCCCAGGTTCACGTCCTCCTGCCTCAGCCTCCTGAGCAGCTGGGACTACAGGCGCCCGCCACCACGCCTGGCTAATTTTTTTGTATTTTTAGTAGAGACGGGGTTTCACCGTGTTAGCCAGAATGGTCTTGATCTCCTGACCTCGTGATCCGTCTGCCTCGGCCTCCCAAAGTCCTGGGATTACAGGCATGAGCCACCACACCTGGCCTGGTTTTACGTGTTTTGTGGCATGAAAATGTTAAAACTCAAAACTATCTAAAAATGAAATTGCTCTTACCCTACATAAGAAATAGAGTAGATCATTATTTCCTATAGTTTTGTGAAGAACTCCACACTACTGGGGCCCCATTACCTGAGTCAGTCCCTTCCAGGCCTCTGAATCTATGCTTATTAGATGTTTTCAGGAGTACTGGGCCGTTTGTTTCTAGGACAAACTGCAGTAAGCCTTTACTTAAGTATTACATTGTGCTACATTAAAAATTGCAGGCAGCTTGATGTTTTCTCTTTTTAAAATTAACTCTCCAAATTGATTTCAATGTCCTTAAAGAAGAAGCAAGCAAGTCCTTAAAAACAGTATCTTAAAAGCTTACCCATGATAATGTCCTCTAAATATCCAACCACAGCATCAAATTCTGCATCAGAGGCGGAGGAGCTGAAAAACATGCCTGGATTAGGTGCTATTTCAAATAATGCATTAAAAAAATGTTTTTAGTATGGACGTTTTCAAACATGCACAAGAGAAAAAAAGAGTAGCAAAACGAACTTCCCATCACCCATCTTCAACAATGTAAGAATGACTGTCTAATCTAGTAAGTCCAAACAGAAGAAAACACACTCGGCACGTTTGTGACATGAACGTTCAATGTCATGACTCCACTTTAATAAAAACTGGTTCTCCAGGCTTTTCGCTATCACCCCATACCTGTCTGCTTGTGAGCATGAACCCGGCACGGGTGAAACACCTGCCAGAAGGGTCATTTGGTCAGGAGTCCGGGAGGCGGGGGCCAGGGAGGCGTGGAGGGGCCTCGGGCGCGGGGCAGGGCCTCGGCAGCTCAACCCCGCCAGGCTTTGCTGACAGCTGAGGGTTGGCGGCTGGGGATTGTGATGGAGGTGCTGATCAACGGTGACACCCGCCTCGCACTCCTGTCCTCCGGGGCCTGAAACCTGCGGCCTTAGTACTCTACAAAACGAAGGCCTGGGGCTGGGACGGCGCCTTGGCGGCCCCCACCCTGCCCCGCCCCTAAGGACACCTGTTTTATAGGGTCAGGTCCGGGCAAACGCCCGCTGTCCCCGTCCCCAAGTCACCTGCCCCCTGGCGGAGCTACTCACAAAGACAGCGCAAAGCTCTCTTCTTCTAAGGCGTCCATCGCCGCCGCCCCGAGTAGGCTCCTGCCGCGCCCGCGGCCCAACTCGCATGCAGGGCGCGGCGGCCAGCGGGGTTAACGCCTCTCAGCCAAGGCCGCAGCCACCTCACTGCCAGGTTGGGTCAGCGCCTGCGCGCCAGACCCCGCCTTGGATACCCGCAGCGTCCACTCGTCCGCCCGGCCTTTACGCCCCGCCGGGCCCTCTGCGCGCGCAGCCGACGCCGCAGGTCCAGGCCTAGGTGACTGCCGCCCCACCTCCTGTCACCATGGCCACTGCAACCCCTTCCGCTGCCACACGGCGGGCCGGCAGCCAATCACAGGCGCGCGTCACCGATGCCGGGGCGGGGCAAGACAGGGAGAGGAAGTCCCGGAAAGGAATGCGGAGGGATGCTGGGCCTCGCCTAGGCCGCGTTGCTTGGCGACTCAGTCTTAAGTCGCCCCCATTTTACGGATAAAGGAAACGAAGCCACGAGCCTGAATTTCCTCGCTCGCAACTCGAGAATAAATCGCCCCTCCCAGAGTGTGGAAAATTAAGTAGTTTAAGGCACTTTTGAAGAGCGCTAGTAAGTTGCCAAGTCGCTGGAGAGCCAGTCCTTTATCCCTGAACCAGGTGATGCTGACGTCTGATTTCAAGACAATTCCTACCCCTCGTGGAAGGAAAGCGCCATCGCAAGAAGTAGATGCCTTGTAATTTGCATTATAATCTTCGCATTATAAAGCTTACTCGGCAGTAACTGGTTTCTTGACTAATTATACAAGATGAGAGTCGAAGAACTGTTTTGAGCCATGCAATCAGGAATCATATACTTTTCAGGAAAAGGCCTCTGCAAAACTGCCAAACTTTGAAACAAAGGATTCGTTTGAGCTGATTTATCTTGATTGGACAGCTAAGCATTGTGTCTCTTTAATTGCATAATACCTTTTGGCCAAAGTGCAGTATATGACTAGAGGAACTAGAGGGATTTAAGGTATGAACTGAGGGTCAGGTGGCCAGTCAGAATGGGTTAGCAGACATTTTTTATTTTTATTTTTTTGAGACGGAGTCTTGTTCTGTCGCCCAGGGTGGAGTGCAGTGGCATGATCTCGGCTGGCTACAACCTCCGCCTCTCAGGTTCAAGCGATTCTCGTGCCTCAGCCTAAGTACCTGGGATTACAAGTATCCGCCACCGCGCCCGGCTATTTTTGTATTTTTAGCAGAGACAGGGTTTCACCATGTTGGCCAGGCTGGTCTCGAACTCCTGACCTCAGGTGATGCACCCACCTTGTCCTCCCAAAGGGCTAGGATTACAGGCGTGAGCCACCACGCTCGGCCTAGCAGGCATCTTTGAATGGACGTAAAATAGATACCCGTGGGATCTGTAACAAAGATGGTTACAAAGACACAATTGGGTGTGACAGCTGTGACCAAGGTGACATCAATTATTACTAATTTATTTTTTGAGACGGAGTTTCACTCTTGTTGCCCAGGCTGGAGTGCAATGGCGCAATCTCGGCTCAACACAACCTCTGCCTCCCGGGTTCAAGGGATTATCCTGCCTCAGCCTCCCGTGTAACTGGGATTACAGGCATGCGCCACCATGCCAGTCTAATTTTTTTTTGTATTTTTAGTAGAGACGGGGTTTCTCCATGTTGGTCAGGCTGGTCTTGAACTCCCGACCTCAGGTCATCCGCCCGCCTCGGCCTCCCAAAGTCCTGAGATTACAGGCGTGAGCCACTGTGCTCGGCCTATTTATTTCATTTTCTGAGACGGAGTCTTGCTCTGTCGCCCAGGCTGGAATGCAGTGGCGCAGACTTGGCTCACTGCAACCTCTGCCTCAGCCTCCCGAGTAGCTGGACTTACAGGCGTGCACCACCACGCCCGGCTAATTTTTGTATTTTTAGTAGAGATGGGGCTTCACCATGTTGGCCAGTGTGGTCTTGAACTCCTGACCTCAGGTGGTCTGCCCACCTCGGCCTCCCAAAGTGTTGGGATTACAGGCGTCAGCCACCACGCCCGGTCAGGTGACATCAATTATGAGTTACTCTGTTTAGCACCAAGTGGAAGATAGGCATTTTAAAAGGTTTGCTGAATTACTGGACTGAGTTTAGTCAAGCCCTGGTCACACAGCTCACAGCAAACTCAGATAATTTCTTTATGACCTTTATATATCACACATTTCTGGACAAAATGAATTTGCCTACCCTTCCTAAGTCATTGATGGAGTGGAGGAGGAACACACCTTGATTTAATCTGTTCTGGTTATCTATTGCTGTTACAAACCAACCTGAAAATTTAGTGGCTTAAAATAACCATTTTGCTCACTAATCTGTAATTTGGGCAGGGTTTGGCAGGGCCACTAGTCTCTATTCCAGTTGGTGTCGGCTGGGGCAGCTGGAATGGACTAGAGGAGCTCCCTCCAAGGAGTTTACTCATGTGGCTGGCAAATTAGTGTTGGCTCTTGGCTCTCAGTTGTGGACATTGGCCAGAGAACTGGGGCCAGGGGCTGGGGGTCCAAGTTCCTCCCCATGTATAGGATTCAGGGGATTCTTGGGTTTTCTCACACCATGGTGCTGGGTCTAAGAGCAAGTGTTTCAAGAGACCCAGAAATGGAAGCTGGCAGTCACTTAAAGGCCTGGTACTGGAAACTGGCACAGTATCCCTTCCACTGTGTTCCACTGATAAAGCAGACACAGAGCCACCCAAATTTAAGGAGAGCGGACATAAACCTCATTTCTTGATGGGAGGGATGTCAAATAATTTGTGGCCATCTTTTAATCCATTTCACCACCCTTATTGACTCTAGGAACAAATGGGGATAAAGATAAAATGTACCCACTCAGGGATGTATCAGATAGTGTGCTAAACATTTATAAATACATTGTCTCCTTTTGAAATATCTGAAACCCCGTAAAAACAAAAAACTGGTATGAGTATCTCCATTTTACAGTCTGGAAAACCAAGCATTAGTGGGACCTGGGTCCAGTCCCACCCAAAAGGCCTATTTCAACCATCGTGCTGTATAGCCCCTAATCCCTGGGTTGTTAAACCATATTCTTGGAAATCAGAACATGTTTTCTCCTGAATACAGAATGGTCTTTTTCCACTTGTAGCAAAATTAAAAGTTGACTTGAATATACTAAATGTTTTTCCATTAATACTCATTTTTTAAATCCTTTGATTGGGGGTTGGCACTAGGAATTCTTCTGAGTGAATAGCAAAAGGTAAATGATGGGCAATCTTGGAAAGACCTGATCTTAGTTGGTTTTTCGTGGATACACATTCAAGATGGTTGAAACTTGTGTGAAAGTCATTTTCTGCTAGTGAAATTGTGTCAGTTTTGTGAATCATTGTTTCCTGGCACTCTGCAAATGGCACCATGACTTCTGCTCTCTGTCATTTTTAAAAGGGGCTAATTCATTACAATTTTTTTTGGCTGAAATGCTGGATTTCCCCAATGAATCACCTGACAAAATACCATAATTTTTTGTTTTTCTCCCTGGTAACCATTTATCAGTAGTAAAAGTCTAGCTTTTCTCTTAAATGCTTACATTCAGTTCAGAATATGGATGTACGATTTTACTCTTCCACATAGCTTGCTAACCCCTAGTTTTTTCTTTGATATGGAATTCCTGTCTTTCCCTTGGAGGTGGCTCCAAGTTTACAACTTAGCTTCCATCCTGGATGATTTGATCGATTTCATATTGAAGCCCTTTTATGATCTAGAAGTTAAGAATAGGAAAAGTAAACCACCTTAGGAACAAAGTTCAAGGGTAGATTTTTAGAAAGCTGTTAGACCCCTGCATTCCTTTGCCTGGCAAATTATCTATTTATTCCATCTACTTTTCCCTCTCTCCACTAAATGTACAGACTACCTTTAGTTTCAGCTGGACCACACGTTTCTTTACTGGTCTATTTACATTTTTTGCTTATCCTTTACCCCCAGCTCACCCCACTCCTCCATTTCATTCTCCAAATAGAAGCCAGAGCCATCTGTTAGAATTATCAAGGCACTTCCATGCTTAAACACCTTTGCTTTCTACTGCACTTAGTATAAAATAGAAAACCCTTCACATAGCCTTCATGAGCAGTTCCCTGGCCTGTAGCATTACCTACTCAACACTGTAGCATCACCTACTCTACCTACTTGCTTCCTATTTTTCTAGTCACAGGGGCCTTCCATCTGATCCCCAAACCCACTGAGACCCATTCTTCCTCAGTTAGTGCCTTTGCCTGTAATGTTGTGTTCGCCTAGCTACCCAGTCCTAGAAGCTAGTCCTCAGTCTCTGCCAGGCTATGTCCTACTTCCTCCTTTAAGTTTCACTAATGTTACTTCCTCAGTGAGGTTTCTTCTGACACTCCCACCACCATCTAAATTAGTTCCCCCTCATTCTCTCTAGGACCCTATTCTTTTCCACTAAAAATTTGTTACAATAAACACAAATACATTGTCTTCTCCCCACCTTAGGAACAAACTTCAAGGGTAGATTTTTAGAAAGCTGTTAGGCTCCTGCTTTCCTTTGCCTGGCAAATTATCTATTAATTCCATCTATTTTTCCCTCTCTCCACTAAATGTACAGACTACCTTTAGTCTCAGCTGGACCACTTCCAAGTTATTATTAGACATAATAATAGACAATAATTAGACAAGCTTATTAGACATAAGCTCTACAAACAGGTATTTTGTATGCCACATAGGCACAGTGCCCAGCACATATTAGGTGCTCAATAACAATCTGCTGGATAAGTAAGTGATTAGCCTTATTCTTAATTCTAATACTTGATTCTCTCCTACTCCCAAAAGTAGCCCTTAAAGTCTGAGAGTATAATGTCTTGGAACCTTAGCAGTATATACCAATGAAAGTTGTGAAATCTTAGTCAAAAAAGGCAACAGATGTTTTATTCTTCAATGCAAATTACTGTATTCACCACAAGCTAAAGAAGAGAACATGTATCTACATATATATTTTATATATATATATATTTGTTTGGATTTATGGAAGACTAAAGACATGGGAAAAAATCCAGCACCCCAACATGTACAGCCAGGAAGGAAATCAGCTCTGTAATAGGACAGGTATAATGAACTATAAACAAGAAGGGGTGGAAAAAGAAGAAAAAAAAATGTGCATTGAGTTTAAGACACTGTAAAACTCAGAAGACATATTTACTATTCAAGTATAAACTCTGTAAGGACTTGGCATAAATTGAAAGGCAGCTGCAGAGGTACACCATTATAAAAGAAGTTCTATGAATTTACAATTCTACCTTCCAATTTCCTGGGAGAAAAAACCAAACTCTTGAAGGTCTTCACCAGAGACCCTGAGAGGGATTAACACTTTTGAGAAGACATAGTCAATAATTCATGATTGAACTTACTATTCGAAAACATGTATTTATTTAGAACAATAGAAATACGTGTTCTCAGACTGTCCTCTAGAGTTTGTGAGACTATTAGTTCAAGAGTTTCAAAGTATATTACTTGTAAAAACAATACTGATTAAAAAAATTTTTTTAACAAAAAAACAGAAATCTGATTTGATGGTACCTCAAAAATACCCTAAATACCAAATTTCTCCAACCTAACATTACAGCTAATTTAAGAATTCCTCCTGCATTGGTAAAACATTTTTTCCTCATAAAATGTGGGTACTGAAATTGGATAGGAACACTATGAATATGAAAATACCACCAATTTTCTGCAGTAAAAAAAAAAAAACCCAAAAAACAAAAAAACAACAAAAAACCTAGAATGTTCTTTGGAATCACTGAAATATCACAAACTTGGGTTTTTTCTTACAGTCTGTGCACCTTCTTTCAGGTTCTCTGTTTTGCTTGTAGTACTGACTGTGTGATTCTAATGTTTATAGATTCAAGTCTTGCAATGCAATATCCATGCTTAACGCACCGGTGTCTCTCCAACCAGTGAGAAGTTATGCATAACCCAGAAATGCTGTCATTTACATCTCCATAAAGACTTCTGCCCCAAATAAAAACTTCAGAATGACACAACACGTCCTGTGTTAAACAATCAAATGAACCCAACATGGAGGATTCCAGTGTGATTTCAGTACTTGGGAGGGCACTGTCTCCTATAGTTTTTCATGGAAGTACCACAGGCCTGGCTGCTAGCATTCAGCTTTCCGTGGCCTTAAAGGGATTTTTTCAGGGCTGGCAAGTTGGATTAGATTCTAAGAGAATTTTGTCTTTGACAAACTACCATTTTTAGCATAAAATCTGGCCATGGCTATAAGTTTCAGTATGTGTACAACTGATTAGAGAGTTTTTTTTCTTTTTCTTTTCAACATTGGCTGGAATTGAGTAGAAAAAAGTCCACGATGCCTCTTCACATGTGTCATGAAATATGAGAAATCTGTCTGATTCTAGATACTATTTCTTTACGACACAATGGGCAGGTCTCCAGCTGCAAGGCACAATCCATGCACAGGTCACTGGGGAGAAACACAGAAAAGCCAGTCAATTTAATGCTTCAAAAGGTCAAACTCCAGCTGCCTGCCAACTAAATCTAAAATGTTAACAAGTTTGTTCATTGAAAGGGTTAATAATTATACATGGTTTAAAAAAATGAATATGTAAATAAAAAGTAAATTTTACATTTCTGATCCTCAATTGTCTTAGTCTGAGGAACAAGTAAAAAGTTCATATGCATTCTTTCAGACACTCTATACGTGCACAGCATATATATACAGATGTGTACATATAGGTAGGGATATAATATTTCTCCCCAGAAAGCCATTTATCCCAGAATCATTTACCAAACAGTCCATCTTTTACCACAGTTTTGACACAATGCCTTTGTCATATGGTAAATTTTCATTTTTAGTTCTATTTCTGGGCTTTTATTATATTCCATTATTCTGCCATTCCTGTCATAATAGTAATGGGACCAAACTACTAACATTTATTTTAATGTATTTTAAGATGTGGTATGGCTGTCATCTCCATAACTTTCAGAATTTTCTTGCTTTACACTTTCAAATCAGCATGTCAAGTTCCAGAAAAAAATCATGTTGCTCTTTTTACGTTGACCAAATTAAACTTAGAGTTTAGAGAAAACTGTCACCATTACAATACTGAGAGGTCCTCCTATCCAAGAAAGGACTCATTTATTTAAGTCTTCTATTATACTCTTTGGTAGTTTAAAAGTTTTCTTCATATACGCTCTACATATTTATTGCTATATATTCTTAGCCTTTTTTTTTTAACCATTGTAAAAGGGATCTCCAATTATATGTTCTAATTGGCTGCTATTTATACATATAGCTAGAAAAACGACTGAGTTTTGTGTATTTTGTAAGTCATAGTGGTGACAGTAGGCATCCTTATCTTGTTCCCAACATCTCTTGAAATGCTTCCCATGTGTCACCATTAAAAAGATGCTAGCTGGTGAAACCCCGTCTCTACTGAACACACAAACATTAGCTGGGTGTGGTGGCGGGCGCCTGTAATCCCAGCTACTTGGGAGGCTGAGGCAGGAGAAATCGCTTGGGCCTGGGAGGTGAAGGTTGCAGTGAGCAGAGACTGCGCCACTGCACTCAAGCCTGGGCGACAGAGCAAGACTCCATTTCAAAAAATAAAAATAAAAATAAATAAAAAATAAAAATAAAAAAATAAAAAGATGCTAGCATTTGGCTGAAATAGATGTGTTTTTTATATTGTTACGGAAGTATCCATCCACTCCTCTTTTATATTGTTTTCATCCCTCCATTCATTTCTGTTTTGTAATATTTCATCCATTAGGAATGGATATCGAATTTTAACAAATGCTTTCTCAGCATTCTTGAAGAAAGTGACAACTGCCCCTCCTGCCTCTGGCCTATTTGAGTAATTATATTAAATATTTCTATATTGTAGGCCGGGTGTGGTGACTCATGCCTGTAATCCCAGCACTTTTGGGAGGCCGAGGCAGGTGGATCACTTTAGGTCAGGAGTTCGAGACCAGCCTGGCCAACATGGTGAAACCCCGGCTCTACTAAAAATACAAAAATTAACTGGGCCTGGTGGCATGCGCCTGTAATCCAAGCTACTTGGGAGGCTGAGGCAGGAGAACTGCATGAGCCCAGGAGGCAGAGGTTGCAGTGAGCTGAGATCGTGCCACTGTACTCCAGCATGGACGACAGAGCGAGACTCCATCTAAAAAAAACCTGCCCTCGCCCAGCTATGGAACTAGCAATTCAAGAATAGCATGAAACTTTGCCTAATGTACAAAAGAGGAAACAACCAAACAAATCCTCTTACCTGTGTCCACATGGCTTCAATTGTGTATCTGCTACCTCATCACAACAAAGGGAACAGCAGTTTTCTCGGATACTGACTTGCTTCAACAGAGCAAGACGTCTGTGCCTGAGTAGAAAAAGCAATTTGAAATGCATTTTGTCAACAGGCGGCCTATTAGCAGTGATGCATATGAAATGCTTTGAAAATGCTCTGCACCTGTGAGATATATTCCTTAAACTTTGTTCAGTAAGGTTTTCATACATGCTATCTCCTTTCAATCCTATAATCATTTTCTAAAGTAGGGAATGAAGGAGGTATAACCATTTCCATTTTATAGACAAAGTTCAAGGAAGTGACTTATATAAAGTATGCAGTCGGGAATCAAATTCAAATTCTTTAGTTCTAAGTTCAGTGCTCTTTTTATGTTACCAGCAAATTTCAACCTTTTAAGTCACATATGTGAGAGTCAGCTGACAAGCATAGAGCCTTTCTCAAGAAAAACACACATATACAAGTTTTTATACAATTTCAAGGGGTTTATAACAGTCCATTTTAGACTCCCTGCAAGTCCAAACACCTCAAGTTAGAACCCTTCCATTATACTTTCACTCAGCGTGGAATGGAAGCAGACAGGCAAAACTGTTCTGCTAAAGGTACAGCCCTAATAGATAGGCAACAGAAGTATGAAGCATTTATTCAGTTCACTTATGGGCTTACTGTGTGCCAGGCACGGTTCCAAACCCTAGAGATTCAGCAGTGAACAGAGGACTAAAAAAGTATCCCTGCCTTTGGAGAGCTTATGCTCCAGTGGGGGAAGACAGAAATAAACAAGATAAGTAAAATACAGTGCTAAATGTTGATAAATACTATGAAGAAAGAGAAAATGGGAAGGACAAGGAGTGTACACATCAGAGGTGGGGAGTTATTAAAACAATTTTAAATACGGCAGCCAGGAAAGGTCTCACTAAGGTAATATTTAAGTGAAGAGGTAAAGGGAGTCAGGAAGTGAGTTCTGTGGTTGTTTTGAGAAACCATTTTGGGTAGCAGGTACAGCAAGTGCCCTAAAGCTATCATAGGCCTGGTGTGTTTCAGGAGCAGCAAGGAGGCCAGGGTGACTGAAGGAGCATGAGAAAATGGGAGAGGGTAGGAAAGAGGTCAGAAAAGTAACATGGGGAAGGGAGAGGACAAATTGTACAGGGCCTGGGAGGTCACCGGAAAGGTTTTGGCTCTTCCCTTCAGTGAATAGGAAGCCACCCACTGATGTCTTTTGAGCAGAGAAGTGTGCGATCTGACTTACGCTGTAACAAATCATTCTGGAGGCTGTGTTGGATAGACTGAAGGGGTTCTGGGGAGGAACAAGGTCGAAGGCAAGACAAAAATAATACAGGTAGGAAATGGTGGAGGCTTGGACCATGGTAGCAGCAGTGAGGGTGATGAGTAGTTGGATTTGGGATATATTCTGAAGGCACAGCCTTCCGGATTTGCTGAGGGATTGAATGTGGGTATAGCAGAAAGTAAGGTCTTCTACAGTCTTCTCTCATCTGTTTTTTTATTTTTATTTTTGTTTTTTTTTTGAGACAGAGTCTCACTCTGTTGCCCAGGAGTGTGGTGGCACAATCTCAGGTCACTGCAACCTCCATCTCCCAGGCTACGGTTATGGCCAGGGAAACAGGGATGATAAAGTAGTTATTAACAGATGAGGGGCCGGGCACAGTGGCTCACGCCTGTAATCCCAGCACTTTAGGAGGCCGAGGCAGGCAGATAGCTTGAACCCAAGAGTTCAAGACCAGCCTGGGCAACATGGCAAAACCCAGTCTCTACAAATAATACAAAAATTAGCCAGATGCGTTGGCATGCCTGTAGTCCCAGCTACTCAGGAGGCTGAGGTGGGAGGATCGCTTAAGCCTGGGAGATGGAGGTTGCAATGACCTGAGATCGTGCCACCACACTCCTGGGCAACAGAATGAGACCGTGTCTCAAAAAAATAAAAATAAAAATAAAAAAACAGAGATGAGAGAAGACTGTAGGAGAAGCAGCGGCTGTGAGTGGGTGACTTGTAGCTGAGAGTGGGTATGTGGTGCTTCACCGTACTATTATTTTTTTCTTACGTATTTGAAATTTTCCATAATAAAAAGGTTAAAGAAAAAAAGAATGAATGGAAGAACAATTAGAGACAGAGAGTATATACAACATAGAACAATTTATAAAATCCCAGTTGGTAGTAATAGGGCCATGATCTCCTACCCTGATGCCAGAAAGGAGTAATATTCCAATGAATATAAAGTATCACTGAATATACATTTTTGGAACACAGGATGAAAATATTAATGGTACAGAAAATGGTCTTAAGTAAGTTCATATTTAATGCCACAATTTATAAGTAAGCACAACTGGAATGTTAAGGGCAGCAAGGTGCAAGAAGGAGGTTGGCACTAAGGTGGCCACTCAATTAGGCTCTTGACAACTCTATCTTCTTGTTACTATCAGAGAAAACAGTCTAAAGACAGCACAGGATGGACCTAGCTTGAAATTCAGCTGTTCTTATTCAAGACAAGATGAACTTTGAGTACCAAATTTATATACATGGTTACCAAGAGAGTGTGTATAAGCTGTCCATAAAATGAGACTTTCTGACAGTTGATGCCCATTGCCATCTGAGTTTTGGAAGGTTTGATTCTGTAGGAGCAGTTAACTAAATGCTGAAGCATTTTAACTATGGCCAGTCCCCAGGGGAACTTAGATGGATCAACTGTCCCTTTCAGGGTATATGTGAGAAGACTTATTTGTGGGCCTCATCCAAGGAAAAGGCAGGCTAGATGAAAAAGAATGGGGTATGATAGATTAGGGAGAGATGTCCCCTCAGACTTTGGCCAATAGGAATTTAAAGTTCAGAATCTGTGTCAGGCACCAAGGATGAGGCTGAATGAAAAGTTTTAGGGCCAGGCGCGGTGGCTCAAGCCTGTAATCCCAGCACTTTGGGAGGCCGAGACGGGCGGATCACGAGGTCAGGAGATCGAGACCATCCTGGCTGACACGGTGAAACCCCGTCTCTACTTTAAAAATACAAAAAACTAGCCGGGCGAGGTGGCGGGCCCCTGTAGTCCCAGCTACTCGGGAGGCTGAGGCAGGAGAATGGCGTGAACCCGGGAGGCGGAGCTTGCGGTGAGCTGAGATCCGGCCACTGCACTCCAGCCTGGGCGGCAGAGCGAGACTCCGTCTCAAAAAAAAAAAAAAAAAAAAAGAAAAGTTTTAGGAATTAACCTCAGAACCCTGAGCAGGAACATATGCAACCCTTACGTTCTTGGGCTATTACCGAGGCTCTGCTGCTGCAGACAATGCTACCATCATCATGCCATTTTCTATTTCATCTGGAAACTATTGAAACACTGAGACAGTGAGTCCAAGGTGAAGCACAGCCCAGAGCACTGCTTGCAGATCTGCTTTTTGAGCCAAAACAAGAGCTAGGATTATGCTACAGATACCTTCGGGGCATAACAGTCCAACATTAGCTATGTCATGGCCAGTATGCTGGTCTTGCCTGTTGAGAGAGACTCTCTTACTGATATAAGACATGTGGTATTAGTAACAGGAATACCCTTTAAACAGGCAGCTGCTCTGTTTAAAATGATAAACTTTAGCTCACATTGTGAAACAAGTTTCAACTTGAAGTAATTACCAGGAAGCAGCTGGAGTCTTTCCCCAGCCTAAGGAATAGACTACATTCATCTCACAAGGAAGCAAAGCAGGCATTCATCTGATAAATTAATGCCAAACACAGTTTTTGTCAAATAAGGGTTGTGAAATTTTATGCAAGATGGTATTCACTGATGGTTGTGGAACAGTGTTGTCATCTTTGCGACACAGCTAAAACCATATAAAAAGTCTGTTTCAATAAAGCCGAGTCTGTTAAAAAGGTGCACCAGATTTCCTAATATTTAGGACTTTGACACTGACATTCAAGTGAAGTTAGTTTGCAGCTTCTTTGTGTGTGTCATATTTTTCTGATTTTTATACCAATCTTATTTATCTTACAAAAAAAATTTGAAAGTGTTCCTTCTTTCTGGGTTTGGTAACATTTTAAATAACAATAAGGTTATCTGTTACCTAAAGATTTGGTAGAGATCCCCTGTGAAATCACCTGGGTCTGGTGCTTTCTAGAGACAGATATACACAATAATTGGTTTGTGTATATCTCTTCTGGGATCTATCTTAGTAATTTATATTTCCTGAAAAGTCATCCTTTTACTCAGGTATTGTAATTTAATTCAAAATGTATTGGTTATGTTCTTTTAAACTTGATTATAAATTGTTTAATTTCTCCTAAGATTCATGTGAAAGTCTGGAGATAGCCTGGGCAGATCCCTTACCTTGGCAAAATGATTTTTTCTTCAGCTGTTAGGAAGGCGTAGTCATTAAAAGTGCTAAATTTCATAGATGGTGGGTATTTGAATGGTTTTGCTCCAAAATTGAACTCACATTGTTGATATGACATGAAACTAGCTGCAGCAAAAAATCCAGATCTACAAATAAAACGAGTACAGAGGCCAACAGAATTAATAACAATCAAAATAGAGTTAATAGACAGAACAGTTTTCAGAAAGGCAGGGTGAGTCAGTCCTACCCTGGCAGAAAGGAAGAGTGACAGATTGTGTTTATAACCCACACAGGTCTGTGACCAGAGAATATTGTGCCTTATCTTCCTGTATCAAACCTCGGGATAGTTTTAGGTCTGATCAAATGGGTTCCCAATCACTTGAAATTAATCAATTTCTCATCACAGTTACGTACATAAATGGACAAAGACTTTTTTTTCCTAGAGAAAAGGGCATTCCATGCATCTACTCAAATTTTTGATTGAGAAGAGCTACTTACACAGTAGATGAAAAGACTTGCTTTTCAGGAGGCAGCTGGTTGCCATTTAAAAAGAAGATCATTTGCTTTTCATTCAAGTCTAACAGAAATCCTACTGTATCTCCTAGAGGATAAAGTGAAACACTGTTAGGATAATGATGTGTACTACCAGGATTCTCTGATAAGCATCTCAAGTGTTTCAGTGGCACTGTATTAAGTCTGCATCTTTAGCTATGCATTCAACATGGTCATTTTTGTTTCTTCTGATCTGACCCCACCCACCAATATTTTAATGTAACAATAAGAAAAAAATACTGCCAATTAAACTATGACAAGCCAATCTTAAAATGCATCCCAATTTCAAAGATGTTAAAATGTGGGGAAAAATATGCATTTTGGGCTCAATGCAATATGGTAAGATCAAAATCATGTGCTTACTTGCCTTTCTGGTGAGATTTATAACTCCCTAGATAACTACCCCCAAAATATGCCTTTCTTTTAAAAAAAGGCAAGGCAGGCCGGGTGAGGTGGCTCCCGCCTGTAATCCCAGCACTTTGGGAGGCCGAGGTGGGCAGATCACTTGAGGTCAGGAGTTTGAAGACCAGCCTGGCCAACATGGTGAAACCCTGTCTCCACTAAAAATACAAACATTAGCTGGGTGTGGTGGTGGGCACTTGTAATCCCAGCTAGTCGGGAGGCTGAAGCAGGAGAATTGCTTGAATTCGGGAGGTGGAGGTCGCAGTGAGCTGACATCATGCCATAGCACTCCAGCCTGGGCAACAGGGCAAGCCTGTCTCAAAAAAAAAAAAAAAAAAAAGACAGGGCATGGTGGTTCATGCCTGTAATCCCAGCACTTTGGGAGGCCAAGGCGGGCAGATCATCTGAGGTCAGTTTGAGACCAGCCCAGCCAACATAGTGAAACCCCATCTCTACTAAAAAAACAAAAACAACCCGGGTGTTATGGTGGGTGCCTGTAATACTTGGAAGGCTGAGGTAGGAAAATCGCTTGAACCCTGTATGTGGAGGTTGCAGTGAGCTGAGATTGCACCAATGCACTCCAGCCTGAGTGACACAGTGAGACTCTGTCTCAAAAAAAAGAAGAAAAAAAAAAAGCATTTATCTTCACTTATCAAATAAAGTAAAACTCTTAAGGTTTCAGTTTTTGGTTTTGTTGTTTTTGTTGTTAAGACAGGGTCTTGCTCCATTACCCAGGCTGGAGTGCAGTGGTACAATCCTAGCTCGCTCACTGCAGCCTCAAACTCCCGGGCTCAAGTGATCCTCCTGCTTCAGCCTCCTGAGTAACTATGACTACAGGCACGTGCCTCCACACCTGGCAAATTTTTAAAATTTTTTTATAGACGGAGGGTCTCATTATGTTGCCCAGGCTAATCTCAAACTCCTGGCCCCAAGTGGTCCTCTCAAAGGATCCTCACACTTTGACCTCCAAAACTGCTGGGATTAAAGGTATGAGTCACCACATCTGGCCCAATTTTGGTTTTGAAAGATGAGATAAACAAATTTGTTTGTCAAAGATAAATGAAATTACACAGCAATGACAAGAAAAATGGACACTCAATGCTGGTGGAGGAAAATCGGGCAATATACAGCAAAAGTTTTGAAATTCTATATCCCCCTTGCCAGAGAAGTTTCACTTCTAAGGGTTTTGTCTTGAGAATATCCAGAATGGTCTATAATGATAATTTCAAAAGGCAAAAATGTCAGTGTCCAACAATGAGGCATTAATTAGTATATCACAGTACAACTATATAATGGAATATTGAGAAGCCATTAAAAGTAATGTTATTGTCTGGGCCATGGTGGCTCAGGCCTGTAATCCCGACACTTTGGGAGGCCAGAGTTGGGTGGATCACTTGAGCCCAGAAGTTTGAAGCTAGCCTGGGCAACATGGCAAAACCCTATCTCTACCAAAAAAATACAAAAATTAGCCAGGCGTGGTGGTGTGTCCCTGTAGTCCCAGCTACTGGACAGGCTGAGGTGGGAGGATGGATTGTGCCTGGGAGGTCAAGGCTGTATGAGCTGTGATCACACCACTGCACTCAAGCCTGGGCTATCGATAGGTGAGACCCTGTCCCAAAAACAACAACAATAAAAAGTAATGTTATTTAATAACCTGGAAAGCTGTTCAAGGTATTAAGCATAACAACAACACAAATATATATACATATATATATATATAAAATTTAAGCATTTTTAAAAAACTCTGGAGAAATTACAGGGGATTTTTAGTTTATTCATTTTGTTCTTTTTCTATTTTTCACATTTTTATAATAAACATATTACTCGAATAATCCTTTAAAAATTCTTATTAAAAAACAAGCTAGTTTTTGAAAACAGTGCCTTTATCATACGCTTAATTAAATGAAGAAGTTTTATGTTCCTTCAAGAACCTGCAAGTCATTAAAATGAGTGTTCCTGTTGGCTTTTCTGACTTTTTTTCCCACATATCAATTTAATCAAGTGGAGCTGTTTCCACATGGGGGTGGGCAAATTCCTGCTTTCTTTCCCCTTTTTTTTTTTTTTTTTTTGAGATAGAGTCTCACTCTGTTGACCAGGCTGGAGTGCAGTAGCGCAATCTTGGCTCATTGCAACCTCTGCCTCCTGGGTTCAAGTGATTCTCCTGCCTCAGCCTCCCAAGTAATTGGGACCACAGGTAGGTGCCACTACACCTGGCTAATTTTTGTATTTTAGTAGAGATGAGATTTCACCATGTTGGCCAGGCTGGTCTTGAACTCCTGACTTCAAGCAATCCACCTGCCTCAGCCTAAATTTCTGCTTTATTAGCATGCCTAAAAATTCAGTTTATATTCATAATGCTGACTGGGGTAGCAAAATGAGAGAGGGATGCTTGGAGAAATAGCTGGGTTATATCCTCTATCTCTGATGCTAGGACTCCAATCCTTCCAGAGGTTATATCTTTTACCATATGACCCTACTTCCTTAGAGCGTGGTCACTGGATAGGACCTGTTCCATAGCCATCTTGTCCCTGAAAAATCCTCATTTTAGTGGCATTACAATTCCAGTGTCCCTGATATTGGCATGGCTGTTTTAATTCAAAATAGATCCAAAGAGGAAGATAGAATTCATACTAATCTTAACAGTATCATTTTCTGACGAATGTAAAAAATTTATTTTCTGAAACGTTTTTGCTACAGGAAGGACTCCACCAGAGGTAAATTTATCGGAGGAGTACCATTTATATCTTTGGCAGTGACACAAAAGTTAATATCCCTTTTCACATTTGATCTTCTTCTAAGACATTTTAAGGCTTAATGTAATAAATGCCTCATAATAACCATATGTCTTAACCCACTTGATAAATTTATAATGGAGGGAATGAATA
This sequence comes from Theropithecus gelada, assembly GCF_003255815.1. Taxonomy (NCBI): domain Eukaryota; kingdom Metazoa; phylum Chordata; class Mammalia; order Primates; family Cercopithecidae; genus Theropithecus; species Theropithecus gelada. The sequence continues at coordinate 15,162,106 of NC_037688.1, read as the reverse complement.
CCTTCTTTCCAGCATGGGTGTATGTGAGGCTTACTTCTGGCATTGTACCAAATCAGCTGCCGGCAGCCATCATACGCACAAGAGTATTCATCATCCCCAATGCCATAGCCTTCCTGGAGGGAGACAAGGCCCAGAAGATTAGCAAGTCTGCCTGCTCTGACCTGGGAAGAGACAGTGTGTTTTTTACAACCACTGACCTAGTGGCTGGGATTCTAAGCTTTCTGGATGAAGAGAGCTCATGGTTTTTGGAAAATACTAAAATTATGACTTAGAGGGCTGGTCCCAAGTGAACAGATAATGACTTCACCAACAAATATTTGCCCAGTACCTCCTTTGTTCAGGCACTTTCACATTTGTTAGTTCATTTAATTCTCACTACCATGAGGCTGGTGGCATCAGACTCCATTATAAGAGGAAACAAACGCTCAGAGAGGTCAACCAGCTTGCCCAAGCATGTATTACTTGGCCAAGAAAGAGAGCCAGGTTTGAACCTAAATTCTTCTGATTCCAAGATACACTTGTATATCAGTACCAGATTGTCAGAGGAAATTCAAACCAGTGAGACTCCATCTTGAATAGGGGCAGGGTAAAATGAGGCTTAGACTTGCTGGGCTGCTGGGCTGCATTCCCAAGAGGTCAGGCATTCTTAGTCACAGGATGAGACAGGAGGTCAGAACAAGATACAGGTCACAAAGACCCTGCTGATAAAACAGGACGCGACAAGCCAGCCAGAAGCTGGCCAAAACCCACCAAAACCAAGATGGCAACAAAAGTGACCTCTGGTCATCCTCACTGTTCATGATATGCTAATTATAATGTATTAGCATGCTAAAAGACACTCTAATAGGTGCCATGACAGTTTACAAATGTCATGGCAGTTTGGAAGTTACTCTATATGGTCTAAAAAGGAACCCTTGGTTCTGGGAATTGCCTGCTCCTTTCCCAGAAAACTCATGAATAATCTACCCCTTTTTAGCATATAATCGAGAAATAACCTAAGTTCACTCAGTTGAGCAGCCCGTGCCGCTGCTCTGCCTATAGAGTAAGTAGCCATTCTTCTGTTTCTTTAATAAACTTTTCACTTTATTCTATAGTCTCGCCCCAAATTCTTTCTTGTGCAAGGTCCAAAAACCCTCTCTTGGGATCTGGATCCAGACCCTTTCCAGTAACAAGATCAGATCAGGCAAATGCCTTTCTTGCATGTAGCAGACTTCAAAATACCCAAATATTCAGAGATTTCAAAACTGGAGAAGAGAAAGGTTATAGTGGACACTCAGATAAAAGCTATTCTGAGATCAGCTTGATTTGAGGATTGTACAGGTCCTTGGCAGTTTCTTTTTTTTCCTTTGAGATGGAGTTTCACTCGTTGCCTAGGCTGGAGTATAATGGGGTGATCTTGGCTCACCGCAACCTCTGACTCCCGGGTTCAAGCGATTCTCCTGCCTCAGCCTCCTGAGTAGCTGGGATTACAGGCCTGAGCCACCATGCCCAGCTACTTTTGTATTTTTAGTAGAGATGGGGTTTCTCCATGTTGGTCAGGCTGGTCTCGAACTCCAGACCTCAGGTGATCTGCCCGCCTTGGCCTCCCAAAGTGCTGGGATTACAGGCGTGAGCCACCGTACCTGGCAGTTTCTTCTTTTTCTTACTTACTGCCTTTCAATTATTTCACAGAACTGTTAAAATAAAAGGGTGGCTGAGATCTTAAGAAATTATTTTGAGTGCTTATAAAAAATAGAAGCAGCAAGCAAATCAGACAACTGCTATCTTTAAGGAACAATGGTGAAAAGTTTTACTAGAGAAAGAAACTGAAAATGGCCAAACCCAGGTAAGATCAGGTCCTGATGGCCTGTTTCTTCTATGGGGCAAACAATACAGTGAGGAGATAGATTGGAAAAAAAGTTCGAACGCAATGATTTTGTACTAAATTTTTGGATTACAACATACATACTGAATTTAGATGAATGCTCTCCAAAGGGACTCTCCTGAAATAGCTACTGATATTCACTATTCAGACTATTCAAGAGTTAAATGAGCTTGCATCTAATTGCCTTAGAAATTCACCACCCGAGGCTGCCAGGAGCGCTGGCTCATGCCTGTAATCTCAGCACTTTGGGAGGCGGATCACTTGAGGCCAGGCGTTTGAGACCAGCCTGGCCAACATGGCAAAACCCTGTCTCTACTAAAAATACAAAAATCATCCGTGTGGTGGTGCACACCTATAATCCCCGTTACTCTGATGGCTGAGGCACAAGAATTGCCTGGACCTGGGAGGCGGAGGTTGCAGTGAGCAGAGACCACGTGCCACCACACCCTGGCCTGGGTGACAGAGTGAGACTCTGTCTCAAAACAAAACAAATTCACCACTTGCTAGAAAGAATGTCTTGCCATCCCTTTCAAAGGCTGAACGAGTCAGTAAGTAAAAAACTTAAAAACCACTAAAATGTAGGCATTGGGGCATAGGTAAAAGGCAAGCAATTCTTTTCTATCTTCACCTTTTAATGTCCTGATAAATCCTTGACAGAACACTTGAAAGAAATTCCTAGAAACTAGCCACGATGAGTTGGTAAAGAACAGACTCATTACACATTCTTTACTATGCAGTGTCTTTGATGACTGGATAAGTTCCACAACAGAGTGGCACTGTAGCACAAAGAAGGAACTCTAATAACTTTAACTACAGAGCAGTATCTACAGATTTAAGGAGAAGATGCCTCTGCCTAGCTGAGATGCACTTTAAAAATCTCTTGAGCTTACATCTCAGAGAATAATCTCGACGTTCTACACCTTCTCTCAGCTCAAAATGTTCCCAGTAGGATTAATTTTGGTTTCCATTGGCTAGGACAGATAAATGAGAGAATAGAGTGGCTAGCTTGGTATTTATTTTGAACTGTTTTTTGGTCATGCATATTTTAGCAATGGAAACATTACCAAATACAAACAAAAGAAAGTTTATCCACAGCTTGTCATTCAGGGAATAGTCCCATGTGGTGGACACTGTCTTTTTCCTGCTGTAGAGCATCCCAACTGCTTCCTGTTATGGGAAATGTATGAAGACAGTGTTCTGCCGCCTCATTTGGAAGTGGAAAGGTAAAGATATGACCTAGCCTTGGCCAGCTGGACCTTCCCATCAAACACTCAGTATGGTGCAAGTGACCCCACACAGAGGGATAGTTAGGATTGACTTCTAGCAGCAATGGTGGCTACATGCTGGCCAGATCATTCCCCTAAAACACTGGCTGTTGTACTTCCTGTTTCTTGGCCTTGACATTGCCTTGGAGCCTGTCCAGTTCCCAAACTTCTCCATAATCTGGAGGCCCTGGAAAGGCTTCTAAGTCATTCCTTTTCTGTCTGAGATAGCCAGAGTCATTTTCTCCAAGGCAGGATGCTTCAACAGGGGAAGGAGCATGGGCTATCCTGACCAGGGTTTGATATCTCTAGCAGCTAGAGACTAGATGGCTTTGGACAAGTTTCTTAATTTCTCTGAACTTGATTTTCCTCATCTTTAAATGGCAGAATAATATCTTTCCAAACTCTCAAAAAGATTAAAGATGAATATGTGGAAGATCTATCACATGACAGACGCTCATGAAAAGGCAAAAGTTATTTATTTATTTATTTATTTATGAGACAGAATCTCACTCTATTGCCCAGGCTAGAGTGCAGTGGTGCAATCCGGGCTCACTGCAACTGCCGCTTCCCATGTTCCAGCAATTCTCCTGCCTCAGCCTCTCGAGTAGGTGGGATTACAGGTGCTCACCACCACACTCAGCTAATTTTTGTATTTTCAGTACAGACGGGTTTTCACCATGTTGACCAAACTCCTGACCTTAAGTGATCCACCCACCTCAGCCTCCCGAAGTGCTGGGATTACAGGTGTGAGCCACCGTGCCCGGCCAAAAGGCAAAAGATATTTTAGATAAATCAGAGTACACCCTTGGAGAGTTGATCCTCCTAAGCCTCCATAAAAATACACAATACAACAGGAAAAACTGTTCTGTAGATTACCTGAACAGAACTATCCTTAAGCTTATTTTAATGACTTAAAATTGAGCCCAGTGGCCAGCCTTTTAAAATGGAAATCTAAGCAGCAAGAGTTCAAGTAAGAGGCACTATGGAGACACTTCGAATCTTTTGAAACTGGATGTATCCTAGGAATGACTTACTCCATAGAATCACACCCTGTCTGAATAGGCAAAAAGATTCAGAATCACCAGAACAATGTACATTTGAAGCAAAGTTTTAAATATGGCAATATCATTAAAATCCTGTATTTGGGAAAAGACATCATATCAGACTTTATCAGTTTCTAATAGGGAATCAACTAATGCTTGGATCAGGGAAGAATGTTTGCTTTTAAAGAAACCAATAGCCTGGTTTCTTGATCTGCGGGATAAAAAAACAGTATTTAAGTCTTTAACTTGAGAAGCCAAAGGTCTGCAACTACATGGCAAAAATTACAGTTTCATCAAGCAAATGAAAAGATCCAGCTTCACTGGTCATTAAAAAAACACATTTGTAACATTCGGTGTCAGATCTAGATCTGTAGTGTGTTTGCTGCCAAATCAGGAGAAACAAATTTTATATTGAAGCTTCCTCTGTGGAAGAATCCCCTGTATTACTTCTAGTTCTAGAACAATTTTTCATTTCCAAATGAGGAAATTGGCTAATTCTCTGAGATTTTCCCCATTTTTGAATACAAAAAAAACAACTGCTGTAGAATAGGAAGGCCACTGAATTCTGGTATGAGTTTCTTCCTACTCTGTCTCAGTTTTCTCATCTGTGAAATGGAAATTCTAACAGTAAAAGCTATTGTGGGAATCAGATGATTGGCAGACTGGGGTCTAGTTCTCCACCCCAGACAAGAGTCCAGACTTGACCTCTCCACTGGCCCTTTTCCTCCACTTTGTCTCTCTCCAGCCTAGGAGTTTTAATAACACACCATCAACAATTCCAGGGTGAAATACAGCCTTGCTGAAATAGGCCTTTAAAAACTATGCTTATAAGTAGCTCACCATGGGATGTTCCTGTAGTCCCAGCTATTCGGGAGGCTGACGTAAGAGGATGGCTTGAGCCCAGGAGTTCGAGGCCAGCCTAAGCAACACAGTGAGACCTGTCTCTAAAAGCAAAGCAAAAAACCAGAAAACTTCACCATGCTTATGGCCGGCAAGTTTAATTTGATTTTGTTGGATCACTTCTAAAACCCATTCCAGGATCTTACATATTGGATGGGGGACTATTATTTAGATTAACAAAATAATTCAAGGGGCTTCTCCCACCTCAAACGGTAGAAATCATATGAAAACAAAATATTCCTGATCAAAACTGGATTAATTCCAAACAGCTTATAATTTGATCAACAGAAGAAAGCCAATTGGCCTGGGTGTTAGAAGGGTATAAAGTGGCAAGAAATCATACATCTGTAGGAAAGGGAGGAACTCCAACACCTTCAATGCTACTTATGCTAGGATTTAATTTTCCCCTTTATATTACAGCTTTCTATAACAAAAGATAAATAACTAAATATTGAGAAAAATGCGCCAACTAATTACTAGGTAAAAGTCAAGTGAAAGAAGTCAAGCCAACACTCTATTTCTTGAAAGGAAGAGAATCCCTACAAAGCTCTTAGAGCTTAAACTCATGGTAATAATCAGCACTACTTCCTGTATAAGAAATGAGCCAAATATGTGGCTGGGGCAGAAGCAGAGCCTACAAAGACAAAGGACACATCCAGCCTCTAGGTGAAAAATTAGCATGAACTTAAGATTCAAGAAAAAGAAAAGGCTGAGGGGCAATTTCACTTGTGTTTTCCTATTTTTCTATCAGTTTAGTAGATCATTGTTAGGGATCTGGTACCGTGTGGCTCAGCCCAAGAAAAGATTATTGAGCAAATCTATTTGAAAAATAAGTATGTCTAAGTATTTTCCACCCACCAACTAGGGGGAAAAAGCAAACTGCCACTGCCCCCATTTTCACAGTTCTCTAGGGTACTTACATGATTGAGGAATTTGCTGTCTCGAGTGGCCCAGCCAATTTGCATGACACCAGAAGTGACCACTGTTACTTCATAGTACCATACCCCAGCATCCACACAAAAGGTGCAACGCACACTTTCAAAAGAGGAGGCATCACAGCGAGCCTGGCAAAACCAAAAAATGTGACAATCAACCATGAGGGCCTGAAGACCACCAAAGATAACTGACTACTGGGAAGGCTGAGTGTATTTTTCCTTACTAAAGCTTCTGGTGGACTGTTTCCTCCATCCATCCTCAGTGACAAAAAGTATAAAATCAAACTATATAAGGCATTTGGCAACATACAGAATCAAAGAATTGTTTGCAGCCATTCTTCAAACAGTTCTTTAATCCTGACACATTTAGTGCCTTATGGTACCTTCTGTTCATAAGCAGATCTTTCATCAAGACTTCCCCACGAAGTCAGCAACATTTCCAAAATACAGGGAGAGAGGGAAGCACCAGCCCTAAGACAACTGGCTATGCAACGATTAAAATAATTACCCTGTCATCCCCCAAAGGGTCTAACTGTAGAAGCGTTACCTACCTCTAAGCCATGAGGTGAGATCTTCAGGTACTCGCTGACATCATTGCTATTCAGCATGGCCCTAATGCTACTCAAGTTCACTTTCTCATAGGTCAGCTGTCTACCTTCTTTTAAAACTGCAAAAGAAAGAGTGTTCATGTTTCTAAGGCAGGTAGCTGTGGGGAAAAGAAGAAGCTAGTGCCAGCTACAGCAATCAGACAAGAGAAAGAAATAAAGGGCATCCAAAATGGAAAGGAAGGAGTCAAATTATCTGTGTTTGTGGATAATATGATCTTATATTTAGGAAAACCTAAAAAAATCTGCCAATAAGCTATTAGAACTAAAAAGCAAATTCAGTAAAGTTGCAGGATATAAAATTAACATACAAAAATCAATAGTATTTCTATATGCCAATAGCAAACAATCTGAAGAAGAAATCAAGAAAGTAATTGTATTTACAAAACCTATAAATAAAATAAGATACCTAGGAATAAACTTAATCAAAGAAGTGAAAGATCTCTACAATGAAAACTATAAAACACTAACGCAAGAAATTGAAGAGGACACAAAGATATACCATGTTCATGGATTGGAAGACTCAATATTGTTAAAATGTCTACACTACTTAAAGCAATCTACAGATTCCATGCAATCCCTATCAAAATACCAATGACATTCTTCACAGAAATAGAAAAAATAATCCTAAAATTTATCCTAACTACAACAGACCCAGAATAGCAAAAAACCTGGCCCTGAGCAAAAAAACAAAACTGGAGGAATCACATTACTTGACTTCAAATTATACTACGGAGTTGCAGGAACCCAAACTGCATGGTACTGGCATAAAAACAGACACATGGACCAATGGAACAGAATAGAGAATCCAGAAATAAATCCATACATCTACAGTGAACTCATTTTCAACAAAGGTGCCAAGAACATACATTGGGGGAAAGGACAGTGTCTTCAATAAATGGTGCTAGAAAAACCACATATCCATAAACAAAAGAATAAAACTAGACCCCTATCTCTCATCGTCTACAAAAATCAAATCAAAATGGATTAAAGACTTAAATCTAAGACCTCAAACTATGAAACTACTAAAACATTGGGGAAACTCTCCAGGACACTGATCTGGGCAAAGATTTCTTGAATACCCCAAAAGCACAGGCACCAAAGCAAAAATGGACAAATGGGATCATATTAAGCTAAAAAGTTTCTTACAGCAAAGGAAATATCAACGAAGTAAAGAGATCCCACAGAATGGGAGAAACTATTTGCAAACTATCCATTTGACAAAGGATTAATAACCACAATATATAAGAAGGTCATACAACTCAATAGGAAAACATCCAATAATCTGATTAAAAGGTGGGCAGAACAACTGAATAGACATTTATCAAAAGAACACATACAAATGGCAAACAGATATATGAAAAGGTACTCAACATTATTGATCATCAGAGAAATCCAAATCAAAACTACAATGAGCTATCATCTCACCCCAGTACAAACAGCATTTATCCAAAAAAACAGGCAACAGTGAATGCTGGTGAGGATGTGGAGAAAAGGTAACCCTTGTACACTGGTGGTAGGAATGCAAATTAGTACGGCCACTATGGAGAACAGTATGGAGGTTCCTCAAAAAACTAAAAACAGAGCTACCATATGATCCAGCAATTCTGCTGCTAGATATATAGCAAAAAGAAAGGAAATGAATATATCAAAGAAATATCTGCAATCTCATGTTTATTGCAGCACTCACAATAGCCAAGATTTGCAATCAACCTAAGTGTCCACAGAGAGACAAATGAATAAAGAAAATGTGGTGCATACACATAATAGTGTACTGTTCAGCCACAAAAACAGAATGAGATCCTGTCATTTACAATAACATGGATGGAACTGTCGGACATGATGTTAAGTGAAATAAGTCAGGCACAAAAAGACAAACTTTGCACGTTCTCACTAATTTTTGTGGGAGCTAAAAATTAAAACAACTGAACTCATGAAAAGAGAAAATAGAAGGATGATTACCAGAGGCTGGGAAAGGTAGTCGGGGTCGGGGAGAAATGGGGTTGGTTAATGGGAATATAGCTAGACAGAATGAAGAACACCTAGTATTTGACAGCATAACAGGGTGACTAAGTCAACAATAATTTATAGTACATTTAAAAATAACTAAAAGAAAAGAAAAGTGTAAAACAAAGAAATTTTAAAAAACCAAAAGAGTATAATTGGAATGTTTGTAACACAAATAAATGATAAATGCTTGAGGGGACAGATATCCCATTTACTCTGATGTGGTAATTACTCATTGTATGACTGTATCAAAATATCTCATGTGCTCCAAAAATATGTATTACTATATGTCCATTAAAAATAATCCTCCTGGAAGGTAAAACACACTGATTTTTCATACGTTAAAAATAAACAAACAAATAAATAAGGTAGTGCTATCCTAGTTAAGGAGTAGATGTGCTCGTAAATGGCAGAATAGGTGGGGAGACATAGCCAGAGCTCTGCTGCAGCATTGCCATTTGAAGAGCAATCAAACAAATGCTAGGAAAGGCAGCACTGCTAGATTTATGCTTCCATTCCCTAGAGAATCACTTTGCATGAACAAAATCCAAATTGCACTCTTTCAGAATTATTCTTTAACTAGCACTTCACAGGCTGTGCAGGAAGCTCTTCCCCACAATATTGGGGTAACAGTCGGGGTGGATTTACATGTCAGTTGTGCTTTAGCACAGTACTAACTATGGATGGGGGAGTGAGGGTACAGAAGTATACAGGTTGATCACTCTTAATCTGAAAATCCAAAATGCTCCAAAATCTAGTACTTTTTGAGTGCAGACATGAGGCTCAAAGGAAATGCTCAATGGAGGATTTCAGATTTTTTGATTAGGGATGCTTAACCGGGTATCTGCCAATACTCCAAAATCTGAAAAAATGTGAAATCTGAAATACTTTCAGTCCCAAGCATTTCAGATAAGAGAAATTCAAACTATAAGAGAAACTCAACCTATAGTAGTTTTTGTTCCAGCAGCCCTTGGAGGAGGAAAAGAGAAAAATCAGGAACAGTTCTCATGATGTAGGTAAGACATGACTTGGGTTTTGAAGAGCAAAGCTGGGAAAGGGAGAGGAGTAAAGAGGGATTTCCAAGTGAGGGGAATAGGTCCAGAGGTAGGAATCGTCAGGACCTGTTTGTAGGACAGTGAGATGATTTGTGTTGGAAAGAGCTGGTTAGACAGTGCCATATAATTAAGGGCTTTGATGCAGTAGGAAACTGGGTGCCAGTAAAGGTTTTTAACAAGAAAATGCTGGAATTAGAAGCATACTATACAATTCTTGTCTAAAGGGTCTCCAGGATACTTTTCTGCTAGAATATATCCAACCTGCCAGTAGAGGTCCTTATAAGGACTCATACTTACCACTGCAAAAGGAAGACCAGTGAGCCTATGAAAGAAATGAGTCTGGGAATGGAAACAGACATTTTAATAAAGGACAACTCTCACTTACAGAGATTGTCTAAGCTCCACTGGGCACAGAAACCAACTTGACGTTTCAGATAATCAGGATCATTAGCCCAGGACTCCAATGTGACAAGCCGGTCACTAATACTGGATTCAGAAATAGTCAATTTATTTTCACCTGTTTGGAAAGACATAATCCTTGAATTAACAATGAAAGAGTAGAATGATTTGCTCAGCAAATTAGTATTGCTAAGGGGAAGAGGCAATTAAAGAATTGGAGACTAGATTAGACTTCAATTAAACTTTCTAGGGATAACATAGCCAAAGAGCTTTGACTATTTTCTTTTCCTTTTTTTTTAGTCACAGGGACTCGCTCTGTTGCCTAGGCTGGAGTACAGTGGCACAACCATGGCTCACTGTAACCTTGAACTACTGGGCTCAAGTGATCCCCCAGCCTCAGCATCCCAAGTAGCTAGGAACATAGGTGCATGCCACCATGCCTGGCTGATTTTTTAAAATTTTTTGTAGAGATTGAGTCTTGCTATGTTGCCCACCCTGGTCTCGAACTCCTGGCCTGAAGCGATCCTCTGGCCCTGGCCTCCCAAAGTGCTGGGATTATGGGCATGAGCCACCACACTTCTTTCTAGAAAGTAGCAATCGCATTACTAAATTTTTGGCTATAAAAAGTGAGTAATCATGGTTACCAAGTTTCGATTCTTAGGTGAGAAAATCCTTGCCTTTGTCCCTGTTATACTTCATTGGCTTTAACGTGTCTATCCAGACGAAAACAGAATGTAATGCCCATCTGATGGGGTTCAAAGTGTAGGCTCATCCAGTAACTAAGAAAAATAAAATTTTTAACAACCAATACAGAAGATCATTAGTGCAAGAAGTCACTATACCTACTTGTCTGTGCAAACTTTTCCAGTGCGATAAGTGCAAAAAGCATGACTGTGGGGTGGGACTGTAACTTCTGAAAAACAACAAAAGATAAAAAAAAAAAAAAAAAAAAATCATTCCCCTGCAGAGGTGGCAAGTTATCAGTTTCATTTCCTTGCCCAGTATGTGCTAGATGTTTTTTTGAGTGGTCAGAAAAGTTCCATTCATTCAAGTCCTCAATTATCCGTTTGGCTAATGTTAGTAATGACAGTAACAGTAATGAACCGGACAGGCTTTCTTAATCTTGTAATTTTTTCTTAAAGTCACTAGGTTAATTTATAGATTTGGAAATGTCAAAAGTATCCTGTTAAATACACTATGTTATTTTACTTCGTAAAACTTATATTAGGGCTTTGTTAAATAAAACATTGATTCTCACATTCATTTGTGCAAGCCAAACAGAAACCTTGAATTATAAACTAAAAATGATCTTTTACTTAGAACCCTAAAAAGAACCACTTATCACTACCAAGTTCCAAAATTAGAAATAATTAAATTAACAATTAATGGCTTAGTTTTTAAGCTGTTTCCTGAAAGGAATTCTACAAATGCTGACGGTAGACAGGAGAAAGCAACAAGTGAACTCTCTTAGTTACATTTAAGTTCATGTCACATGAGTTCCCCTTTAAGGAAAGGTCTATCTGTTGAACATGACACCTTCTCATAGCCATGCTTTCCCTACTGCTGCATTGGGAGCCACCAGAGGAGCTCCAGAATATCAGATGATTCCCACTGACTTCCCTGGTACCCACCTAAGTTCTGGAAAGCTCACATAACCACCATCCCTGCTGCTGGAAAGCCTATTCAGCATTCTATTTCTTCTCATATCCATCTAAATCCCTCTGCCTGGCTTTTCAGGCCCTGAACCCTTTCTAGCTGGCTACTCAGTCTGTGTCCTATCTCTGAACACTGTCTTCTCTCATCAGACACTTCTCTGTCTCTGGGCTTCTGCCTGTGATGTTCCCTTAGCTAAGAAGTCCAATTTTTCCTCCTCTGGGCACAATAAAATCCTAATCTTATGGCATGACCCAGCTGAGGGTCCACCTTCATCAGGAAGTCTGACTTTCATGACACCCCAGCTCTCATTACCCATACCACCCACCTCCCTCACCCTCTCATTTAGTCTTTTTTTTGACACGGAGTCTCGCTCTGTCGCCCAGACTGGAGTGCAGTGAGATCCCAGCTAACTGCAATCTCTGCTTTCTAGGTTCAAGTGAATTCCTGCCTCAGCCTCCTGTACCTGGGACTATACGCACATGCCACCGTGCCCGGCTAATTTTTGTATTTTTAGCAGGGACCTGGTTTCACCATGTTGGTCAGGCTGGTCTTGAACTTCTGACCTCAGGCGACCTGCCCACCTCAGTCTCCCAAAATGCTGGGATTATAGGCGTGAGCCACAGTGACCGGCCCTCATTTAGTCTTGACGAAGTACTTTATCCCATGATCACATCCTGTGATAAAATGGAGGCTAATTATCTTGTCTGAGTAGTTTTATTTCCTCAACTAACCAATAAACTTCTTGAAATCAAAGGACTGCCATGCTGTATCCCCAGAGTGCTCATTGAGAGTAAGGAAAGTGTTTTAAGCACGTATCAGTGTGTATTGACAAATAAGGGTTTTCAGACCAGAGTTTTGAAAAAGGCCAATGCTCACTAGGCTTACAAAAATAACTTTTAAAAATATAGACCATTCAAGACCACAGGCCAGAATTAGGAGAGATCTGAGGGCACAGCCTCAGCAAACCACAAGCTTCACATACAATATATTAAATACTCCAGTGACAACAGTTTTAAGAACAGTAGCAGTGAGGGGGAGGCCAGGGAGGAGTAGAGATTTATATACACTGGGAATTTGACTTGATGGCCTCCTGGCTTGGAACACCATGTAATTTTGTTTCCACTGTGGAGGTCCCTATTACCATTTGGCAAACTCTAGGAACATGCAAAAGAGCCAATCATAGCAGCTATCTTATGACTAAATTTAAAACCAGACCAACTCAGCTGTTTTTGCTGGTTGGGATAAATTCCAATCCCACTCTCTTTTTTAAACATAGGAGGGAATAAATAAGCATTCGGGAAACACCTGCAAATAAAATTTACAATTGATTCCATTCTCTGTGCCAAAGGCTATGCCAGCAATTTGAGAAAATGCACAGTTCTAGATGATGCTCACTTCTAGATGACTGAGAATAAATAGTTTTGATGTCTCACTTACCAGACACTGTAGCAAATATTCCAGTATTCCTGGGCTCAGTAAACCTATACTTGCAGGACCTAGACAAATACAACAAACACTTGATATAAATTAAAATGCCGTATTATTTTAAATCACTGGTAGCAATCAAATTGGTAGAACTCTTTCATGCATGTTATCTCATTCAAGCATCCTGCTCTGAGGTAGAAAATAGTACCAGCCCCATCTCACAGTTAAGCAAGTGAGCCCACAGAGTGAAGCAACTAACTCCAGGGCACTTGTCGAGCACATGGGAGAGTCCAAACCAGCAGCCACATATTCTGATTTCTAATCCATTGTTTCTTCCACAATATGTGATGTAACTAGCTGAGCTATGCCCCTATACTTTGCTGTTAACTTTCTTAAAATGGGTAATATTCATAAACAAATTAAATATCTACTTCTCAGGAACTGCTCCAATCAGAAGTTCCTTTTCCTCTCCCTCTACCTTGTATGTCTTCATAATCTAGCTAAACTTTATAAAGTGTGTATATATGCAAATTATATATTATATACATACATACATATCTTTGTTATGCTGAATTTAGCTTTTTCCCTTTTTTCTTTTCCCTGCTCCTTATTCTTAAAGCAAATAAACACAACTTTTTTCTTTTAAAATTTCCCCTGAAAATCCACAAAGCTAAATTAAATTGCATTCACCTCTGTAGCCTTTCAGTAATTTTCTTCCAGTTAGTCTATGTCTCTCAATATCATTGTTAAGAGATTTATTTCTGTTATAGCAGGTTTGATCAAAGACCTACAGTACCAATTTCCCTTTAATGTCAAACAACTTAAGATCTTCCACTGTGGAGTGTCCCAAAGTTACCTGCTAGTTTCTCAGCCAAGCAGCCTAGGACTGCAGATGTGTTCCTGTGTTTGGCAGGATGGCCTGAGTCCTGGCAAGCTACTTCTCCATTTAAATTGAGAATTTCAGTCAATTTCTGGAGTGCATCCTAAAACAAAAAAGTACAAGTGGGTTTGACCCATATACTACACAGGTTGTTTTCCCAGGCTCATTTTTTTTCTGAGACGAAAGCTATAACCAGCACTTTGGGAGGCCGAGGAGGGCGGATCACGAGATCAAGAGTTCGACACCAGCCTGGCCAACATGGTGAAACCCCATCTCTAGTAAGAATACAAAAATTAGCCGGGAGTGGTGGCACGTGCCTGTAATCCCAACTACTCAGGAGGCTGAGGCAGAGCAGGAGAATCACTTGAACCCGGGAGGTGGAGGGTGCAGTGAGCTGAGATCACGCCACTGCACTCCAGCCTGGATGACAGAGTAAGGCTCTGCCTCAGGGGGGTGGGGGGAGCTATAACCAGGTGTTAAATAAACTCAGAAAGACCATATAAAAATTATGCAATGTACCCCAATGATATCATTGATGGGAAATTTCTGATCAACCTGAAAGTCTCCTTTCATGACTTACTAGATTCCATTTCATTCAGAATGCTTAAGTTGTATCAAATATATGCTACATATTCTTGAATCACTAAACAGATTAAACCCACTCAAATGCCATTATGAAAACATTAAAGGCTAGTGATGTTGAAGTAAAAAGTTACTTTAAAAAAAGTTTTACGGCCGGGCACGGTGGCTCACGCCTGTAATCCCAGCACTTTGGGAGGCCAAGGCGGGTGGATCATGAGGTCAGGAGATCGAGACCATCCTGGTTAACACAGTGAAACCCTGGGTCTACTGAAAACTTCAAAAAATTAGCCGGGCACGGTGGTGGGCGCCTGTAGTCCCAGCTACTCGGGAGGCTGAGGCAGAAGAATGGCGTGAACTCGGGAGGCGGAGCTTGCAGTGAGCTGAGATCCGGCCACTGTACTTCAGCCTGGGAGACAGAGCGAGACTCCGTCTCAAAAAAAAAAAAAAAAAGTTTTACTAAGCAAAAACAAATCCCAACAGTTTTCTTCTTTTTGCTCTCGCTCTGTTGCCCAGGCTGGTGTGCAATGAAGTGATCATGGCTCACTGTAGCCTTTACCTCCTGGGCTCAAGTGCTCCTCCTACCTTAGCCTCTCTCGCAGCTGGGGACTACAGGCACATGTCACAATGCCCAGATAATTTTAATTTTCTGTAGAGATGGGGATCTCATTATGTTGCCCAGGCGGGTCTTAAACTCCTGGTCTTAAGTGATCCTCCTGCGTCAGCCCCCAAAAAGTTTGGGATTACAGGCATGAACCACTGCACCCTGACCCAACAGAGTTGAAGGTAAATTGAAACAGGCACCTCTTATGAGCCTAGGCAAAGGTAAATTCATTGGCGAGTACGCTAAAGCCTTTCCCCTTCTGTCCACAATGTTTTTCTGTACTGGGCTTAAACAGATGAATGAAAATGCCAGAATCGAGGCTACGCACAGTGGCTCATGCCTGCAATCCCAGCACTTTGGGAGGCCAAGGTGGGAGGATGCTTGAGCAACATAGCAAGACTCCATCTTAAAAATGAAAGATGCCAGAATCCAATTAAAAAAAAAAAAAAGACTCTGTAAAACACATGGACTAAGACAACGAAAGTTTGATGCTTTTGTTCTATGTAAGGGATAACCAGAGTTACACTAATCATTAATACATTTGGGTAAGATTCAAAAGTGCTTGCAGTTTTAACTTTTTTTTTTTGAGATGGAGTCTCACTCTGTCGCCCAGGCTGGAGTGCAGTGGTACAATCTCGGCTCACTGCAACCTCCACCTTCCGAGTTCAAGTGATTCTCCTGCCTCAGCCTCCCAAGTAGCTGGGATTACAGGTGCATGCCATCGTGCTGGCTAATTTTTGTATTTTTAGTAGAGAGAAGGGTTTCACCATGTTGGCCAGGCTGGTTTCGAACTCCTGACCTCAAGTGATCTGTCTACCTTGGCCTCCCAAAGTGCTGGGATTACAGGCATGAGCCACCGTGCCCGGCTTTTTATTTTTATTTTTTTAAAATAGAGACAAGGTCTCACTATGTTGCTCAGGCTGGCATCAAACTCCTGAGCTTAACTGATCCTCCTGTCTCGGTCTCCCAAAGTGCAGGGATCACAGGCACGAACCACTATATCCAGCCCAGTTTTTCCTCCTAATAAAAAACATTATTAAAACTTTTGAGGAAATCACTTAGAGAAAGATAAGAAAATCAGCTCAGCAACTCAACATTCTCTTCTAGCTTCTGAATAAAGATTGCCACCTCAGATACAAATACTTCTTTTTTTAACCAGGCTAGAGCGCAATGATGTAATCTTGTCTCACTGCAATCTCGACCTCCTGAATGCAAGTGATCCTCCCACCTCAGCCTCCTGAGCAAGCTGGGACTATAGACATGCACCATGACACCCTGTTAACTTGTGGATTTTTTTGTAGAAACAGGGTTTCACCAGGTTGCCAGGCTGGACTTGAACTCCTGGACTCAAACAATCTGCCTGCCTTGGACTCCCAAAGTGCTGAGATTACAAGTGTGAGCCACTGCACCCAACCTAACTGCTGCTGCTTTTTTTTTTTTTTTTTTTTTTTTTGAGACAGAGTTTTGCTTTGTCGCCCAGGCTGGAGTGCAGTGGCATGATCTCAGCTCCCTGCAACCCCTGCCTCCTGGGTTCAAACAATTCTCATGTCTCAGCCTCCTGAGTACTGGGATTACAGGTGCCTGCCATCACTCCTGGCTGATTTCTAGTAGAGACAGGGTATTTTAGTAGAGATGGGGCTTCACCATGCTGGCCAGGCTGGACTCGAACTCCTGACCTCAGGTGATCCACCCACCTTAGCCTCCCCAAGTGCTAGGATTACAGGCGTGAGCCACCGCACCTGGCCTTAAATGCTTCTATTTTTAACATTTAAAAAATTTTAACCTAGGCTGGGCATAGTGGCTTACATGTATAATCCCAACACTTTAAGAAGCCAAGGTGGGAGGATCCGTCGAGCCCAGGAATTCAGAATCAGCCTGGGTAACACAGTGAGACCCTTTCTCTACAAAAATTAAAAAAAATTTAGCCGGGTATGGTGGTGCACGCCTGTAGTCCCAGCAACATGGGAGGCTGAGGCAAGCGGATCACTTGAACCTGAGAGGCTGAGGATACAGTGAGCCATGACTGCACCACTGCACTCCAGCCTAGGTGGGGCCAGGGGAGGAAGGGAGGAAAAGAGGAAAGGGAAGGAAGAGAGGGAGGGAAGGAGGGAGGAAGGGAAAGAAGAAAAAAAAAGAAATTAAATAAAGTCTTGATAGAGAATGTGGCAGGGCACTGTGGCTCACGTCTACAATCCCAGCACTTTGGGAGGCTGAGGTGGGCTGACTGCTTGAGCACAGGAGTTCAAGACCGGCCAGAGCAACATGATGAAACCCCATCTCCACAAAACATACAAAATTAGCCAGACATGGGGTCATGCACCTGTGGTCCCAGCTACATGGGAGGCTGAGGTGGGAGGATCACCTGAGCCCAGGGAGGTTGCAGCTGCAGTAAGCTGTGATCACTCTACTGCACTCCAGCCTGGGTGACAAAGTGAGACCCTGTTTCAAAATAAACAACAAAAAAAAGACAGAGGGCTGGGCGCAGTGGTTCATGCCTGTAGTCCCAGCACTTTGGGAGGAGGCCGAGGCAGGAAGATCACTTGAGGTCAGGAGTTCAAGACCAGCCTGGCCAACATGGTGAAATCCCGTCTCTACTAAAAATCCAAAAATCAGCCGGGTGTGGTGGTGGGCACCTGTAATCCCAGCTACTTGGGAGGCTGAGGCAGGAGAATCGCTTGGACCCGGGTGGTGGAGGTTGCAGTGAGCCGAGATCACATCACTGTACTCCAGCCTGGGCAACAGAGCGAGACTCTTATCTCAAAGAGAGAGAAAAAAAAAAAGAGGACATAATTCTTCATAATACAAAATAAATTTACATAATAAAATCAATACTGAATAAAACAGACCCCAAATGTATAAAGATGAAACACATTACATCAAATGTTCTTTGTGGTCATTTATCCTGTGCTTAAGCAAAAATGATAGTTTCCTAAAAGATAAGTATTAACTTACTTTAGTGGGCAATGGACATTCATCTAATAACAATGTTATAACAGCTGGTCCCAGTGGATCTTCCAGTGGAATAACTCTAATTAAAGACTGGACAACATCCAACCATCCTTCATCTAAGAGCAAATCAAGAAGATTATATGATGGAGTCACTATTTTTAAAATGTGAAAATATGTCACACAAGATCAATTCACATTAAAAGAAAGACTTTTGGTCAATAGATTTTTAGCAGCTAATACTTGGCATGGACATAATCATCAATTGCTAGTCATCGTGGTGGAGTAAAAACATCTTAAGTTACAGGAGTCTGGTGATTTGTGGGTACCTGTATTTGTAAAAAGGTTAAGCTACGGTCTTGTGTTCTCACATTAAAATAGTTTTAAGCATCTTATTTACTACATAGGAGTTAACTGAGAAAATGAAGTATACTCAGCAGTTGGCTTTGTTTTCAGAATGATACTTAGGAAACTAAGGAAGAAAAAATATCCTTGGCCAGGGGCTGTGGCTCACATGTGTAATCCAGCACTTCAGGAGGCTGAGGCAGAAGGATCCCTTGAGCCCAGGAGTATAAGACCAGCCTGGGCAACATGGTGAAATTCTGTCTCTACAAAAAAACAGAACAATTGCTGGGTAGTGTGGCATGTGCCTGTGGTGCTGGCTACTTGAGAGGCTGAGGTGGGGTGATCACCTGGGCCAGGGTAGGTTGAGGCTGCAGTTGAGCTGTGATTGTGCCACTGCACTGGGCAACAGAGTAAGACTCTGTCTCAAAAAAAAAAAAAAAAAAAAAAAA